>NC_057814.1:202729228-202848239 GCF_018294505.1 Triticum aestivum | reverse complement strand
GCCGCCTCGCCACCCGCACGCGCCGCCTCGACGTCCGCGCCGCCCGCGCGCCCCGGCCTTCCCCTCGCCAGATCCGGCGTCCCCGACCCCGGCGACCTCCCCCGAGCTCTCCTCCGGCCGCCCCTTCCTCCGACTCCGGCGAAGCTCCGGCCCCGCCTCGGTTCGCGTGCCCACAAAGAACTCTAGATCTGGAAAAGGTTGACCCCGAAATCCTCCAAGTCCTGAGATTATCACATTATGTTGCCATGTTTATCATACCATAACTCTATGTGTGCTGCTCCGTTTCATGCGCATGATATATCAAAATGTTCATCAGGTTATGCTCTTCAGTTTGTTCCATTGTGCCATGTCTGTTTGAGCTCATCTTGATGCCTAAATCTTCGTTGCAACAGTGCTATATGATGTTTACTGATGTTACTTATCAGAACTTGATGTTTTGTTATTTTTGCTGCATTTGATGTGTGCATCTTTTGGGCATGAGCTCTACATGTGTTTTGATCTATGCCATGCCAGATTTACAGGGGTGTATGCCATGTGTTTTTGTGATCTATGTGGTGATTAGCACAAGCATGCAAACTAGGCTTCGTGATGTTTCTGTTTTCAGGGACAGGATTTTGCTAAGTCTTTTCCTGCTGTTATTTTGATGCCATGTATCCATGTGGCTACAGTGAGATCTGTGCTGCTTTTGAGTATGTTCATTAAGGATGTTTTGAACATATGGTTATGCTATATCCATCCATGCCCCTGATTGCAATTATGGAGTTCCCTAGCATGTCTCAATCTTGCTCTACTTTTGCTATAAAATGTTCCTGGCAGAATGTTAACATGCTATTCAATTTTGCCAAGGTTGTTGTAGTTGATCCATACATGCTATGAACTTGCTCTTGCCATGGATAGCTTCATGAACATGTCTTCTTGCTGTTGGTATGCTTGGTTTATCATGCAATGCTTTGTGATGAGTGACTCGAGCTCACAAATATGCCTTCATATTTGTGTTAATGCCATGCTCTGTTTTCTGCCAAGTCTGAAACCTGTTAACGAAACTTGCTATGTTTACATGGGTGCATCATATCTTCTGTGCCTTTTTGGCTCATGGTCAGTAAGGGACGTTTGTTCTATGCATTTAGTAGATTGATTCCGTGCCTTGTTTTGCTATGTTAAGTTCCTGTAGCCTATTGATTGCTTGCTCTAAACATTGCTACCTGCTGCTGTTTATGCCATGTCCAGTATTTTCACCAAGTCTGTGAAGCTGATATCTTTTGCACTTTTGCCATGCTTGTTTGAACCTGTTATATTGTGATCTAGCCGTAGCTCAGTGTTCATCTTTCGTCAAGCAACTTTAGTACATCACTTTCCTATGCTTTGTTGCTATGTTGGGGTGCTGTAGCATAGTTACTTGATGTACTAAGTGCTATCATGCTGTTAATCGCAGAATTGTGTCATTCTTGTTTTGCTTGCCATTTGCAAACCGTGCATCCGTTTCCGGTGATATTTATATCGATTTTGACCGGAATCGTCTCATCTTTCCAGCGGCATACTTGGTTTGCCATGTTGATGCCTTGTTCATCTTTTCCGTTCCGGAGCACGCATATGCATTGCATATCACATCTCGCATATCATGTCATATATTGCATCATGTTGCTTATGCATTTCCCGTGATTGATTGTTGGCCCTTTGCTTGTGTTCTTGCCTTGGGTAGATCCGGGAGACGAGTACGCTTACGAGGAGCCTGTTGAGAACGCTTACGAGGATCAAGCTTTCGACAACTTTGAGAACCTTGCAGGCAAGATGACCATACCCTCGAAATCACTTCTATCTTTGCTTTGCTAGTTGTTCGCTCTATCGCTATGCTGCGCCACCTACCACTTGCTATATCATGCCTCCCATATTGCCATGTCAAGCCTCTAACCATCCTTTCCTAGCAAACCGTTGTTTGGCTATGTTACCGCTTTTGCTCAGCCCTTCTTATAGCGTTGCTAGTTGCAGGTGAAGTTGAAGTTGGTTCCATGTTGGAACATGGATAATTTGGCATATCACAATATCCCTCATTTAATTAATGCATCTATATATTTGGTAAAGGGTGGAAGGCTCGGCCTTATGCCTGGTGTTTTGTTCCACTCTTGCCGCCCTAGTTTCCGTCATACCGGTGTTATGTTCCTTGATTTTGCATTCCTTACGCGGTTCGGTGATTTATGGGACCCCCTTGACAGTTCGCCTTGAATAAAACTCCTCCAGCAAGGCCCAACCTTGGTTTTACATTTGTCTACCTAAGCCTTTTTCCCTTGGGTTTTCGCGAGCCCGAGGGTCATCTTATTTAACCCCCCGGGCCAGTGCTCCTCTGGGTGCTGGTCCAAACTAGAGCCACTTGCAGCGCCACCTCGGGGAAGCTCGAGGGCTGGTTTTAGTTGTACGTAGTGTTCATCCGGTGTGCCCTGAGAATGAGATATGTGCAGCTCCTATCGGGATTTGTCGGAACATCGGGCAGCTTTGCTGGTCTTGTTTTACCATTGTCGAAATGTCTTGTAAACCGGGATTCTGAGACTGATCGGGTCTTCCCGGGAGAAGGTTTATCCTTCGTTGACCGTGAGAGCTTATAATGGGCTAAGTTGGGACACCCCTGCAGGGTATTATCTTTCGAAAGCCGTGCCCGCGGTTATGTGGCAGATGGGAATTTGTTAATGTCCGGTTGTAGAGAACTTGACACTTGACTTAATTAAAATACATCAACCGTGTGTGTAGCCGTGATGGTCTCTTTTCGGCGGAGTCCGGGAAGTGAACACGGTTTGGGTTATGTATGAACGTAAGCAGTTTCAGGATCACTTCTTGATCACCTCTAGCTTCGCGACCGTTGTGTTGCTTCTCTTCTCGCTCTCATTTGCGTATGCTAGCCACCATATGCTTAGTGCTTGCTGCAGCTCCACCTCATTACCCCATCCTTTCCTATAAGCTTAAATAGTCTTGATCTCGCGGGTGTGAGATTGCTGAGTCCTCGTGACTCACAGATTCTACCAAAACAGTTGCATGTGCCGACGATACCAGTGCAGGTGACGCAACCGAGCTCAAGTGGGAGTTCGACGAGGAACGTGGTCGTTACTATGTTTCGTTTCCTGATGATCAGTAGTGGAGCCCAGTTGGGACGATCGGCGAACTAGCATTTGGGGTTATCTTCTTTGCATTTGGTTTTGACTGTAGTCGGTCTATGTGTGGATTTTGGATGATGTATGAATTAATTTATGTATTGTGTGAAGTGGCGACTATAAGCCAACTCTCTTTATCCCATTCTTGTTCATTACATGGGATTGTCTGAAGATGACCCTTCTTGCGACAATACCTACAATGCGGTTATGCCTCTAAGTCATGCCTTGACACGTGGGAGATATAGCCGCATCGTGGGCATTACAGTGGGTGACGGCCATGAACTTGGCCAGGGCTGGATACCCGAGGATGGCATTGTACGGCAGATGGATGTGCGCGATGTCAAAGTCGATGAGCTCGGTGCGGTAATTCTTACGTTCTCCGAAGGTGACAGGGAGGCGGACCTACCCTATCGGCATGGTGGAACCGTCAGTCACTCCTAAGAAAGGCTTGGTAGGCTGAAGCTGGTCATATGGGACTTGGAGGTTGTCGAACGTATCGACGGACAAGACATTGAGTCCTGCGCCGCCGTCGATGAGGGTCTTGGTAACTTGCACATTGCTGATGACTGGGGAGCACAGCATCGGGAGGGCGCCAGCGGTAGCCGCGCACTTGAGCTGACCTGCCGAACTGAACGTGATAGGGCACTGGGACCATTTGAGCAGGCGTGTGGCCTCGTGCTTGGGAAGGACTGCATTCACTTCACGAGCAAACTGCTTGAAGATACGCTGCAAGGCTGGGGCCTGGGCTCCGCCCAAAAAGCGAGCGATTGCACACGGCTCTTGGAAGCCCCCAGCCCCCTCGTCCTGATGGTGGTCGTCGTTCCTTCTTGGTGGTGGCGGCAACGGGGGAAGCCCGGCGTTGCCCTGAGGACGGTCCTCGCGAGGCTAGTCTCTCTAGGCGCCCTTGCAAGGATGATCCTGCCGGCGGTCCTCACGAGGACGGTCGCGCCACTCCTGGCGCGGGCCACGGTCGTCCCAGTGTCCGCCACCATGTCCTCCTCCTCGGCCGTAAACCCGGTCGTTGCGTTTGGGGCGCCGACCGTAGTGTCCCTCGCGGATGGCTCTAAGCTCTTGACAGTCACTGGTGTTGTGGGTGTTCAGGTTGTGGAAGGCGCAGAAGGGCCGGCTGTTCTTGGATGACTTAGGCTGATCTTTGCCTCGCTTGGTGTCGGGCTCCGCTGCGAGCACAGCCGCTTCCTTGTGCTTCACCTCCTTGCCTTGGCCCTCTTCTCTTCTGCGCCCGCATCTGGTAGCTCGAGGAGGGAAAGGCGCCCCTCCTCAGCTCTTGCGCACTTGGTTGCCAGGTTGAACAACTCCTGAGATGTGCACAACTCCTCGTGGATAGCGAGCTCTTTCTTCATCTTGATGTCGCGGACACCATCGGAGAACGCGGAGATGATGGCCTCATCCGTGACCTTGGGGATCTTGAGACCAGTGTTGTTGAAGCACTAGATGTACTTCTGGAGGGTCTCTCCTGGTTGTTGCTTGATGCAACGCAGGTCGCCCGCGGCCTGCGGGCGGTCGCGGGTGCCCTGGAAGTTGGCGACGAAGCGGTCGCGCATTTCGTCCCAGGAGGAGATCGAGCCTTGCGGCAGGTTCAGGAGCCAGGAGCGGGCACCATCCTTGAGAGCCTTGGGAAACCAGTTTGCCATGACTTTCTCGTCGTCGTTGGCTGCTTCGATGCTCAGCTCGTAGAGCTGTAGGAACTCCGCGGGGTCGAGGGTGCCGTCGTAGCGAGGAGGCAGATCTGGCTTGAACTTGCCTGGCCAGGCGACGCTACGCAGCTCGGGGGTGAAGGCGCGGCAGCCGGCCGTGGTTGTCGGGCCCGTCTCGGAGGTGGAGCTTGGCCTTGATGAGGTCCGCACGCTGCCACCGCAGGCAGCGCGCGGTCTTGGCCAGGCGGCGCGGGGAGTCCAGGTGCCGCTTCTCGTGGCCGAGGAACTTCTTGGCAGCTTCCCTCTTCGCGCGCGGGCACCGGGCGTGGTGGATCGCGCCGCGGGGCCGCGCGCCTTGGCGCCAAGACACAGTCTTGGGGCAGAGGTGGTGGAGGCGCTCCATGGGCCATGTCGCCTGTGGCCGGCGGAGGGCGAGGCAGAGAGTGGGACGGCGCCAGGGAGCCCCCTGCGGCACGGACGAGCTCAGCGACGCGGTCGAGCCAGTCCTCGTAGAGGTCGTCGACCGGGCGGTAGCGCAGGAGCTCGTTGGCCATGAGGAGTGCGGCCTGCGCGTCCATGGGGGCGCGACGTGCGTGGGGCAAAGAACCGTCCGGGGTTAGCGATGAAGTGGCGGTGCGGCCGTCCTGCCGCACCAATGGGTGTAGCGAGGACGCTTGCTGCTCGTTCCCCGCCGGGCCGGTGGCGGCATTGGTGGCAGGAGACGGAGAACGACGAGGTGGCCCGCCGACGGGAGCCGTCTGAGCAACGCGGGCGGTGAGGGCAGCCCGGCGCTCAGCTCGAGCGCGGCGAGCGTCCGCCATGGCGACGGCAGAGCGACGGAATGACGGATCGACGGAAGGGAAGCTACGGCGCACCCCTACCTGGTGCGCCAAATGTCCGATCTGGGGTTCCGGCAAAACCCTTAAGGTTCGAACTCTGGGGTGCGCGCGAAGTTCTTTCCCTCCTACCGATCCACGTCCTAGCTTGCTAAGATCTCGCGGACGAACTCGACCAACTCACAGCACAGAAAGACACGAGATTTATACTGGTTCGGGCCACCGTTGTGGTGTAATACCCTACTCCGGTGTGTGGTGGTGGATTGCCTCTTGGGCTAATGATGAACAGTACAAGGGGAAGAACAGCCTCCTGAGGTTGAGGTGTTCTTGTGCTCGGCTAACTCGTGTGGGTGAGATGCCTCTGAATCAGCTGCCTCTATTGTGGTGGCTAGCTCTACTTATATAGGCCCTGGTCCTCTCCCCAAATATTGAGCGGGAAGGGAGCCAACAATGGCGGGCAACTTGAAAGGGGACAGCTAGTACAAGCTATCCTGAGAAAAGTGGTCTTCGCCTGCAAAAGGCTCTGGTGGTGACGCCGTCTTGGGCTCCACGGTGACCTCCGTCTTGCCGTCCTGCTGGTCTTCGGTCTCGTTGCGCTGATAGGGAAACCTTTGCTTGATGCCTCAGTACTCCGTGCCTGCGCCTGCCTCCTTAGCACCAAAGAGGAAACAAGGACGCTGCGCGTGCTGGCTCCCGCCTGGCGCCCGCCTGGTATCGATCGTCATGGCTCACGTCACATGAGCCTCGCGAGGTTTGCCCCGCCTTGATATCTCCGCTCCTCGTGAGCCTACCTGGCTAGGCTGCTCCGGAGGAAGTCTTGCGTCGTCCGCCCCACGAGGCTTGGCCCCTCGCGAGGGTCTTGAATGCCTTGTTGACGAAGATGGGTCGTACGGCCTGCTAGCATAGCCACGCCGTGGGCTGCAGGCAGGCAAGTCTGGGGACCCCCGTTCCCAGGACGCCGACACAACTCTCAACATATAAGTGAATGTCTTCGCGCCATGAGGTCAATGTCTTCAAAACTGATTTATCTTCAAAATCTTCTGAGAATGCATATGACCTCTTCCCCTTCCCTCGCATCTCTAATGCTGTCACAGGTACATGTCCGTGGGAAAATCCCTTGGTTCTCATAGTCTGCATTCATTTGCAGAGTTCTTACAGCATCACATTCATTCACCATCAGCTAGTTCTTGTCTGACCAGCAAGCAGAAGCCGTTCACTGTACTGAAGCCATTTTTCTTGGATATAATGGCCACAGAAAAGTCAGCAAGAAAGGGCGGCAGGCAGCGCCGTGCGGGCGCATCAAAGGATTTGCCACCAGATCTCTGTGAGCTGTACAAGACTGATCCTGAAGAGGATTACAATCAACGCAATGCTCGAAATCCAATGGATTCGGAGATATTGGGCCAAGCAATGGTTCAAATACAGGTTCGTGACCCAGGAGTATGCTGAGAAAAATGCCATCAAGAGTCCTTGGGGTGACATTCTCTTTCGAAATCTTCAACCCAAGAACAGAGCTAAAGCTATTGCTCAGGGTTTCTACCCCTATATGGTCCGTGGACCAGAGCCTGCCAATGTCGACCCATCATCATTGCTATGGTGTCATGATGATAATGTTTTTAAGCGCAACTTTCAGACTGCAAAGGCATCAGCCAAAGAGAACAAGAAATCGTTCGGATTAGAGTTCAACCCCGGTCCATCTGCTCCTTGAGCTCATGGCACCCACGATGTTGAACCCAATATTGTCGGTCCCTTCTACAACCTCGATGGTCTCATCACACACATTGATGTTCAGGGGGTAGCCGTGGAGCATTCTGTAGACGACGCTGATTCCGATGAACCACCTGCTCCTCCCAAGCCACAGAAGCAGAAGAAACCAAAGGCTTCAAAGCCCTCTGCTGCACCTAAAGCTTCGTGTGCGAAGCCTCTTGCCACTTCACCTCCTGAAGCAAGTCTGCAGTCTGAAGATCTTTCTCGCATCTCCAAGACCGAGAAGAAGAAGAAGCCCATCCAGATTTCTGGTCAAGCACTGACCCCAGTTGCCGTTCTGAGGAACGAGAACGAAGCCATTGATCTGTCAAGTGACGAAGATCTTGGCGATGATGCTCTTGAGTTTTTGATAAAGAGCAAGCAAGAGGCGGAGATCTTCAACGATCTTCCCCTCTTGGATGTTGACATCTTAAATAACTTCATTGATGAGTGGTTTGACAACCCAGACCTCAGTATTGATGATCTTCAGCTTCTAATTGGCATTAGTGTCTCTTTCCACAGTGCCATTGCAAATGAGCTAGCTCTGGCTCAGAAGATTGTCAAACTAAAGAACAAGATTGATCACGAGAAAGCCCAATTCAAGAAGAACGTGGCCAATCTCAGTGTGGCTGATGTCCAACGCTTCAAACAGATGCTTCATGAGCTCAAAGAGCAATTTCAACAGAAACATGAAGCAGCAAAAGGATCAAGAGAATGGATGAAGCTCTCCGCCAGAAAGTGTGTGCAAGTTCATAATGAAGCTAAAAAGCGCAAAGCTCTTGGGCGTCCTGGCATCGACCCCAAGATGGCTGCCAAGAAGAAGAAGCCTGCTGTGGCCCAAGCTGAAGCATCAAGGCAGGAAGCACCTGGCATTATCTTCCCTGCCAGTATGACAGGCTCGAAGCCTAAGGTTCCCACAGTAGCTTCAGAACTCAAGAAAACCAGGGAAGCTGAAGCCGAAGCACGAAAGCGCAAGAACAAGAACACCACTGACGATGCTCCACCAACCAAAAAGAGGAAGACAAAGAAGAAAGATCGGGCTGCTCCCACAGAGTCCCTTGTTGTCGAGCCAATCTCAGTTGCTCGTCCTGCGTCCGAACACCGAGAGAGTCAGATAATAGTTCATGAGCCTGCTTTCACAGAGGCTCCTGAACCTGAAGACATTCCAGCTGTTGACCCCACCGTAGCTGAGGACATTGGTCCACAAGACAATGTAGATGATGATGAAGTCCTTCCTCAGATAGAGCACCAAATGGTATCATCGCCTGTTCTCACGAACAGGGAACTCATCAGCATTGGTCGTCCTCTGACGCCAATCGCTCAGGATGATTCATGGGCTGATCGCCCTCAAGACTCCCCCCATCAAGAAGAATCACCAAGTACTCCCCCAACTCAAGTCACCACTCCGGTGCTTGACGATGACGACTATGTGGTCCGGCCAACTCCCTCTCTAGAAGCGTCGCTCGCATTCCGCAGGCTTCGCAAAGGACCAAGGCCACAAGTTGCTCTGTCGAGCGTTCCAGAAGGAGATGAGCACCACAACTCAGTGGCACGACAAGTGTTTCCTGACGCCACTCCAACTACGAACGTCTCTGAGTCTGAAGCCAAAGCTGCTGAAGACATTCCGGCTGCATCAGCCAATGATCAAGAAGAACACCATCAAGAAGAAGAGCGTGTTTCCACACCCCCTACCATCCAAGAAGCTGTTCTCGAGGAGAACGTGTCTGTGTCCGACCCTCCAGCTACTCAAGTGGAGGTTAACAATATTGAGGTGGCCACCCACAACACTACTGAAGCAAATGACGTTGTCATGGCTGAAGCTAATGTGGCGCCTGAAGTGAATACGGTGCCTGAAGCCAATGCTACACCTGTTGCCAATGTTGCACCTGAAACCATTGTGCAACTTCAAGCCCATGTCAATGCCGACGCTCCTGTACCACCCCCAAGGCCTCACACCATTGAGCTGGCATTCGATTGCGGCCAACCTGTCATGGTTCGTTGGCCCATTCTGGTTCCTGCTCCTGCTCCCGGACCTCAATTTGACTACCATGTGGAGCACAGGCCTCAGGTCCAGAAGCCAAAACCTAGGCTGCCAAGGTTTCCAGGTACAGCAACTTCACCAGGATCTTTTAATGTGAATGGCTTCATTGCACACAACACCTTCTTTGATAGCGCCAAGAATCCATACTCGAAGCCAAGAATTTCATCTAATCGGTTCTGGAGCTATCAGCAGCGCAGTTACTATTCTTGTGTTCTTTACGATGAAGGGCGCATCTTTCCCCATATGCGTCTAGACTGCGAAGCTATTGCGGGCCTGCCCTGCTTGGAAGAAGCCCTCGACTGTTTCAAAGATACAGGCCTTCTACAATTTGTGACCGACAAGGAAAATTGGAATGAAGAACTTCTGCTGCAATTCTATGCAACTCTTCACATTCGCGGCTACAACAGGGATCCGAATACTTGGATCCTTGAGTGGATGACAGGCAATGTACACCACGAAGCCAAAGCTCTTGATATTCTTGAGCTCACTGCCTTGCCCACTCCAGGTGAACTCTATGAACCTGGTTGTCAGCTTCATCGCAATGCTTTGGAAAGCATCTTCCAGAAGCCTGAGCCAAACATGAGCCAAATGCTGAGCATGATGAAGCCATTGCCACAAGACGCTGAATATCCAAAGGAATTCTTTGTTGAAGACCTAGAGTATCTGCCCCGCACCATTTATCATATCATCAGGCGAACTCTATGGCCTGTCAAAGGACATTCTCCTGCAGCGAAGCTTGAAGCAGCAATGAAGACATTGGTTTTCTATATCTTCAATGGCATCAGTTTCAATGCTCAGGACTTCTTCATCATGCAATTGGCTGCATCTGGATCTGATCTTTTTGGTCTGAAATTTTATGCTCCATGGGTAATGCGCCTCATCAAGCTTCACTCTGCTATCAACTATCAGCCTTCTGCGCGCAATCATCTCATATTCTTTCCAGAGGTTGATATGTCTGTAGAAGCCATATACCCAGAGCCTGCTAAGGAGCCAATTTATCTTCACAACGCCGACCACCAAAGCTTCACACAACCTATTGAATGAGTTCTTGCTGCAACTCATGTTTATCCTTTGGCTGGCCATACACGTGCACCTCATCGTGCCCATACTGAAGCCACTGAAAGCACTATTGCGCAAAGGCCTCAGAAGCGATCTCGTGTTCTCTATGACCAAGAGCTTCTCGTCGCCCTGCATCAAAAACAGGATAAGCATCATTACTGGCTGAAGCATCAGATGCAAAGCCTCTTGGTGGATGTCAATCGCATTCGCAATCTTGCCACCAAGAATGCTTTTGTCACTCATGAAACCTGTCGGCGGTCGTCGAAGAGTCTGACATTGCTAAGCTCTGAAGATGATCTTCGACAAGATGGCTTCACCGAGAGATTCAAGTTTGATTCCACTCCTCCCAGGAATGATGTCTTGCGTCGGACTCCCTCACTCGAAGACTCTGACTACTCATCCTCAGCGGCAACTGTCAATGCAAGAGTCATCGATGATGAAGATGATGCTACTTCGCCAACTACAACGTCGCCGCGTATCGACACTGCACCAAGTTCTTCTGCACCACCGGACACCAACGTCGACCCTGCAGCTTCACCTACTCCTCATGGGAACGAGTAGAAGCTCTATGTCTTCAAACCTTTTTGGTCCTTACTGACAAAAGGGGGAGAAGCATATGAGTTGATAGTCTTCAAGCGGGTCCATATGGGTGGTTGCTATACATTTGCCAAGTGCTTACAACTCTCTTGTTTGATACATTTGGTTCTCTGAATTGTAACACTTAAACTTGATGGTCGTCTGCTACCCTTTCTGTCAACTATGTGATGCGATGATAAATTCCGCATGTGCGACGATAAATTCTGCACTAAGTCATTTTGCAGACGTCCATTTTTCATTATGCATGAAATTATCTTCGTTATATGTTTTCATGCATGATGAATTGTCTTCATAAGTTGAAGAGGATCTCCACAAGTACAACCTACTATGTGCATTTGCATTCCAAAGCAAAACACTTATATGCACATCTTCTGGGGGAGCCTTTTGCTACTTACGAAGACATACCTCAAGCCTTTACAATTACACATACTTTTATCCCCGTTGAAAACATCAACCAGTTTGTCATCAATCACCAAAAGGGGGGAGATTGTAAGTGCATCTAGTGCCACCCCTAGTTGGTTTTGGAGTATTGACGACAAACCTGGTTGAGGGACTAATGTGTTTGCGAGAATTGCAGGATAACACAGGTAGTAGTCCCTCATTGATTCGATTTACCTACCGGAGATGACCCCTAAAAATGTGTGAAGACATTGAAGACAATGGTGGTATGTGAAGATATTCACAACGAAGATTATGACTCGAGAAGACATTCACGTGAAGACTATGGAGTTTAAAGACATAGCTATTTCGTAGTTTCCTTTTCTTCTTTGTTGAGTCATAGGAACCACCGTACTGTTAAGTGGGGTCCAAGTGAACAAAGTCAGAGTGACTGAAGTGATGCTCAACCAAATCCTAAGTCTTCGAGCAAAGACAATGAGAGCAAATCTTATCTAGAGCTGGAGCTGGATGAGTCAGCTTTACTTGTAGCCCAAGTCAAGCTGCCGCGTGTGCTTGAAATCTGACCGTTGGAACACGTGTCAGTTCCTTAGTGACCCAGGGTCATTTCGGACAAACCAGGTCGGGTTGCCTAGTGGCTATAAATAGCCCACCCCCTACACCATAAATTGGTGGCTGCTCAGAGTTAGTGCACGGCTTTTGTCGTTTGAGAGCAACCCACCTCGAAGTCTTTGAGAGAGAGAAATCCTTGCGAGGACAAAGCCCAAAACACCCAGAGCCAAAGAGTGTTAGGCATAGCTGAAGTCTTTCTGTCTGCGTGACCTGAAGACTTGTTACACTGGAGGACTGTGAATCCTCCAGCCGGTTAGGCGTCGCGTTCTGAGCATCCAAGAGTCATTGTGGATTGCCGGTGAACGAAGTCTGTGAAGGTTTGGAAGTCTACCTTGAAGACTTACCAGAGTGATTGGGCGAGGACTAAGTGTCCTTAGCTCAAGGGGAATAAGTTGAAGACGCGGTCTTCTGAGTTGAATCTCAGCCTCCCTAACTAGACATAGAGTTGTCACAGCAACTGGAACTGGTCCAACAAATCCTTGTCCTCTCCAAGCAACTGGTTCTATCGTCTCCCTCTCTTTACTTACAGTTTGTCTTCGTGAAGTCATTGCCTACTTGCATTATCTGTTTGACTTCACTGTGTGACGACTATTGTTGGTTGGCCTCATACTATCTTCCATCCTGATCCATACTGCCTAGCTGCCATTAGTCTTCGTGCTTTCACTTCATTGAATACTTGACTATGGCTTGCCTAGTGTAGTTTACCTTCCGCTGCATGTCAATAGGTTCATTTCCATTGTTTGTCTTCGAAACTCCCATGTTTTGAAGACTTTCATAAAAATCGCCTATTCACCCCCCTCTAGTCGATAACTAACACTTTCAATTACAGATATATTTAGTGAAATGTCCGATTCGATGATTAATCCCTTATCAGCCCCAGGCTATATGGTACTAGCTACCGATACCCTAAACAGTAAGAACATATAAGCAATGCGATGAAACTAACCTTGATGGAAAACAACACTGTTCTCAATATTGTCCTGCATGAGTACATATAAAGGCATGTTAAGCACAACAGGCTAAACATCAACCAAATATATCCATGGTAGACAACATAATCTACAAATGATAGCTTCAGTGTGCAGGCTTAAACATGCTAGTTAAGCAAAATAAGAAGTGGAAATGTGTGTTAACTGCATCAGGCATAACATTTAAAAACAAGAAAGTAGTCATTCAAACTGGTATTGTGCAGGTCTACAGTACACTAGTTATTGTTAAAAAACGAAAAGGCATGTTAATTGCAATATCCTTAACAGCAACCAAATATCGTCATTCATAGTGGTATTGTTGAAACTGTTATTGATGAAATTGAACAGCACGGCGAATAGTTGGACATATAGAGCATCACATTGTGAAGAACTGAAATAAACAAGTCATAAGGACATCTCTAGGCAATCCTTAAAAAGTTAAAGGACTAAAACCCTTAGTGGATATATATATACTCCAGCAATTTTTGGCCTTTTCTAGTCGATCCCCTAAACTTAAGGTTGTAAACTACAATTTGATCAAGTTCAAAGTAGGTTCAACCAAAAGTAGCATGCATTCAAACATAAACATGGATAGTTTTGCATAACCGAACATAAAACATAAATTTAAACTACTTTCAGTTGAATTAGATGTCGAGCCAATCCTTCCTCATTATGTATGGTGTGCCGCGAGCCGGGTCCGGGCCGGTACCGTGGTGGGGGTCATTGGGGAAGGCACTCCTCCACTCGTCGACGTAGATCTCCTCGTCCTCAGGGCCCACCTCAACGCCCTCCGTGCTGCGGTCGCCGCCGCCTTCAACCTTGTCATCGGAGGAGAGCGCGATAACCTCACCGCCCTCCTCGCTGCCTTCGACCTCGTCATCGGAGGAGAGCGCGATAACCTCACCGCCCTCCTCGCTGCCTTCGACCTCGTCATCGGAGGAGAGCGCAATAACCTCGCCACCCTCCACGCCGGCAAATATCGCCCGCTCCACCTCCACGAGCTCCGGGTGCTGTCGGCGGAGGTCTTGCATGTAGGCCTCGTCGGCGGCCTCGGCCTCGAGGCGCTCCCACGCCTCGCGATCCTCCCGCGCCATAGCCGAGCTCACCACCCCTAGCTCCGGCGGAACTAGGTTGACCGGACATGTGCCGAAGGGGAAATTGAGCCTACCCGCCGTGCCGTGGTAACGGACCTGCCAGCAGTCGTACTCCATGGCCACGAGCTCGGTCGTGTGGAAGCTACCGAGCCACTGGCGGGTGTGGGTCTCTTGATCTGTAATCTCGGTGACCCACGTCCCCCACCACCGCTGCCGGACCCCAAGGTAGGACCTCATCAGCTGCCGGGTCCGAGGGAGGATGGGGAAGTCCTTGAACCGGCATAGGGGCACGGCGGCGGGCGGATCGGGGGACCGACGATGGCGGATCAGGCCTGCGTAGGACCACGGGGACACCTCGGCGTCCACCTCGCCGGCGTCGGGCGAAAAGGCCGCAATAAACCTCCTTTTGCCCATTGGCTCCTCGAGCTCCCCGGCACAACGGCAGAGGTTGAGGATGGAGGCGCCGGCGATGGCGACGACCTACCAATGGTTTCGAGGGTTGTGTGTGTCTGTGTGAGAGGAGGTTTTGGGGTGTGTGTGGAGGGGGCGGGGGGCAAGGTTGTGTTTGAGGAAATATTGCGGCAACTGAAAAATTTACTAGGCGGGAGTAACAAGGAGGGGCTACTAAAAATTTGGATCAAGGGCGAGCAGATATTTTTGACATTGCGAGGGATGCAGAGGCAGGAGTAAAATGCCAGGGCTACTGAAAATTTGAATCAAGGGACTGAAGCAGAGCGGGAGTAATAGGCATCGCACACGGTCCGCACATACTAATCGTGTGCTATCAAACATTAAAAACTTCCAGGCGGTAGATATTTTCGAGATTATGAGGCAGTAATATTTTCGAGATTGCGAGAGATGCAGAGGCGGGAGTATTTGGGGAGCAAGCTAGTGTGCTTGACACGCCGGCTGTGGACTGTAGCCGACGCACCTTCTCGCGTAAGACGTAGGCGTACTATACACCAACGGTGCTCCAAGATATTTTGTACTACATCTCACACGGTTGGTGATAATAAACTATGCGGGATCTACTTGATTTGAATTACATAATGGGGTCATAGCAGCAATGGATGTTGCTTGAATTGCTAGACCTTTTATCTGCAGTGAACATGCAACTATATGTGTGTCGTAAAAGAATTGGAATTATTCAGGGTTCTTTTGGACATTTTATACATTAAACTGGTTTTGTAGCCATTTCAGGTGCACAATTCGGAATTAAACTACATGCACATGCTCCGTTGCATATAAATTGGTTGAAAAATCAAATCTGTGTCCTTCAGTGCATGCTTAGGTCCCATGCAAGAAATGGGAATGAATTTCAAACACCAGGGCATTGTTGATTGCCGGCAAAACGTTGAGATACCTGGTTTTTAAATTATAGTAAATCCAAAACTCATATGAAATTCATGAAACTTGGCATGGTATCATGGAGCGGCATCAACATGTTGTGGTAAAAAAATTGTCCCATTTGGGGACAGGTTTGGGTATAAGCTTCTCACAAACCAAAGCTTCTCACAACAAGCGTGATGGTTTCGGTACGAAACGTGCCACCTTTGGGGATGGAACGACATCCGTTGCCTCTTATTGCTTTCAAATATTTTCTAGTGTCAACCTAGAACAACATGAGTGTTGTGTTTAATCTTGGAATTTTTGGGGTTCGTTTGGCCTTTTTTATACATTAACTAGGATTTCTAGGCATTTTATGTGCATAATTCAAATTTGAACTACAAGCACATACTCCAGTGCACCAAAGTTGGTTGAAAAATCACATGTATGTCCTTGGGTGCATGCTTAGGTCCCATGCAAGAGATGGGAATGAATTTCAAACACAAGGGCACTGTTGATTGCCGGCAAAACCTTGAGATACCTGGTGTTAAATTCTAGTAAATCCAAAACTCATCTGAAATTCATGAAACTTGGCATGCTATCATGGAGCGGCATCAACATGCCGTGGTGAAAATTTTGTCCCATTTGGGGTAAGTTTGTGTATAAGATTCTCACAACAAGCGTGATGGTTTCGGTAGGGAACGTGCCACCTTTGGGGACGGAACGATATCCGTTGCCTCTTATTGCTTTCAAAAAATTTCTAGTGTCAGCATAGAACAACAGGAGTGTTGTGTTTTATCTTGGAATTTTTCGGGGTTCATTTGGCCTTTTTTATACATTAACTGGGTTTTCTAGGCATTTTATGTGCATAATTCAAATTTGAACTACAAGCATATGCTCCAGTGCACTAAAGTCGGTTGAAAAATCACATGTGTGTCCTTGGGTGAATTTCTAGGTCCCATGCAAGAGATGGCAATGAAATTCAAACACGAGGGCACCATTGATTGCCGGCAAAAAAAATGTTGAGATGCCTGGTTTTTAAATTCTACTAAATCCAAAACTCGTCTGAAATTCATGAAACTTGGCATGCTATCATGGAGCGGCATCAACATGCCGTGGTAAAAAATTGTCCCATTTGGCGCAGGTTTGGGTATAAGCTTCTCACAAACCAGAGCTTCTCACAACAACCATGATGGTTTCGATAGGGAACGTCCCCCTTTGTGGACGAAACGATATCCTTGCCACTTATTGCTTTAATTTTTTTTCTCGTGTCAACATAGAACAACAGGAGTGTTGTGTCAATTTTTGTGATTTTTCGGTGTTTGTTTGGACATCTTTATGCATTAAGTGAGTTTTCAATGCGTTTATGTGCATAATTCAAATTTGAACTACATGCACATGCTCCAGTGCATATAAATTGGTTGAAAAATCAAATATGTGTCCTTGGGTGCACTACAAAAAAAAGACACATCCATGACATTTTGGGCCGAACGAATATTTTTTCTGTCATACTTATGACACTTCTATGACGATAATTGTGACAAAACCTGGTATCATCATAGATGTGGTGGGGTCCTACTTCTATGAGAAAAAATCATGGCAGAAAATGGGTTTTTCGTCCTGGGCGGCCCGGAGACGCAGCTGCATGACATTCTTTGGGCCGTCCATGAGGGAGAAAGTCGTGGTAGAAGCGAGGGCGAGGAAAATATCGGGGAGTTCCCGGTTACGGTGGGTGGTCGGGGGCCGAGCGATGCGCATTTCTCTCGTATGTACGGGCGTGTGTGCGAGGCGCTGGGCTCTAACTAAACCCGAGCGAGGCGTTGGGCTCTAACTGAACCCGAGCGATTGCACTGCAGGCTACGTGTTACTGAACCCGAGCGATCGATCGATCCCTTGCTGTTAAGTAAACCCGAGTGTGATTCCTTCGCTACTGCTGCTAACTGAAGCCGATCGATGCTGCCTCTGGATGAATAGTGAGTGTTGTTGAGGGGGTTTGGATGAACAGTTCCCAATGGGCGGTTGGATGAACAGGACCCCATGGTAGTAGAGGCCGTTGCTGCTGGATGAACAGTACCCCGATCGATCGAGCCGGTGGATGAACAGGACCCTGTGGAGGGCTGGATGAACATGACCCCGTGGAGGGCTGGTTGAACAGTAGCCGGTGGAGGGATGGATGAACAGTAGCCCGTGGAGGTGTGGTTGAACAGGACCCCGTGGAGAGGGTTGGTTGAACAGTAGCCGGTGGGGGAGCGCGCGGTGGAGGCTGGATGAGCAGGAGCCCGTTTATGAACAGTCGCAGGTGGAGGCTGGAGGAGGTCGACGGTGGATGAACAATAGCCTGTGGAGGCTGGAGGATGTCGATGGTGGAGATGACCAGTATCCCGTGGAGTCCCGTTTTGCGGTACGCCACACCCGTCCCGATGACAGGACCCCCGTTTCGACTGTAGCGCTCCAACAAAAGTCCGTTTCCTCCGTTTTGCGGTACGCCACACCCTTCCCGATCAACAGGACCCCGTTTCCACCGTTTTGCGGTACGCCAGCCCCCTCTCGATGAACAGGATCGCGTTTCGACCGTGGCTGGTCGAACACAAGGTTGTTTCCTCCGTTCTGCGGTACGCCAGGCCTCGTTTCCATCGCCTGTTTCGTCCAAGCCGGTTGGCTCCCGATGAACACGACGACGCATTCCATTCCGACCCAGCCGGTTGCCTCGCCATGAACATGACAACGGCGCAGCTTCTCCATTTCGACCCAGCCATGTACACGAGCCCTGGCCGTACGTATGCGCGAGTAGGCATTCGAGACCCCGCCCGTATGTACGTACGTGGCCGTATTTTCTTTCTTGCACCCTGGCCGCTGTACGTACGTGTACATGCTACGTGCGCGAGTCTACTACGACACGTGCGCGCCTCTACATCGACCAGTATGTACGTACACGTTCGCGACCAGAATGACAATGCTACATACGCTTCGACAAGGTGGGTCCCGACTGTCAGGCACTTCCTTGCGTGCAAAGATGTAGCTGGTGGGTCCCAGCAGTCAGGGGCGAATCAATTTTTTTGCCCGTAATATGGACGCACTTCCTTGCGTGTGAAGATGTCGCTGGTGGGTCCCAGCAGTCAGGGGGAAATGTTTTTTTCGTGAAATACGGTGGCCCGTCCAGTGGGTCGCTGCTGTCAGGTGGAGGAATCATTATTTTCCACGTAATAAGGAGGCACTTCCTTGCTGCAGTCGTGGACCCAGCTGTCAGCCTCTCCACATACACTACTCTCCTGATGGAAGTCGTCCGTTAACCACATTAACCACACCACACCGAGAGCACCAAGGCGGTGGATGACGGGGAGGCCTAGGAAGGGGACGACGCGGAGCCGGGGAAGACGCGGTAGTGCATGCCCATGCGGAGAGGAGTACGAGGGTTCTCTGGTTCGGCTGCTGTGTGAGGCTGCCGTTGCCACAGGGCCTGGCCAGCGGTGGGAGTAGTAGGGGCGGTGAGGCCTCCATGGAAGCACAATCAGCTACGGGAGGCAGGAGCAGGCGGCACGACCGGCGCTGCTTTGGGCGGCTGGAGCAAGAAGACCAGAGGTTGAAGAAGCACTACGGCCGTTGGACGGACATCGTACGGTCACTAGAGCTAGAATCGTTCATATTGACTAAGTTGACAAAGCCCTCTGTCCCCGTCAATTTAGTAGGCCCACAAGTCAGCCTCACACCATGGTGGGTCCTAGCTAGCAGGGGGAATATTCATTTTTTGTGCGTAATAAGGACGCACTTCCTTGCTTGCGAAGATATAGCTTGCGGGTCCGAGCTGTCAGTGGGGGGGACATTCTTTTTGCGAAATATAGAGGCCCTTCCGGTGGGTCCCAGCTGTCAGGTGGAGGAATCATTATTTTGCGTGTAATAAGGAGGCATTTCCTTGTGTGGGCCCCTACTATCAGCCTCTTCCAATGGCTGTTGTATGTTGACCATGTTGACCTCGCCGCGCCGAGAGCACAAACGCGGTGGACGAGGGCGAGGCCCAGGAAGGGAATGACCCGGAGCCGGCGAAGCCACCGCAGTGGATGCCCATGCTGAGGGGAGTACGAGCGCTGACCGGTCAGGTGCGGGGTGAGGCTGACGTTGCCGGGAAATAACAGGATGTGCGGGTGGGTAGAGGGATGGCCTGGCGGCAGCAGAACCAGCCACGGGAGGAGGGAGCAGGTAGTCCCGCCGGCGCTGGTTTGGGCGGCTGGAGCAGGAAGATCAGAGATTGAAGAAGCACGACGGCCGTTGGATGGACATCCAACAATCACTGCTCTATGTTGACTAAGTTGACAAAGCCTTGCGTACGCGTAAAAAAAATTAGGACAGCGTCATCTTCAACCTAGTAGGCCCAGAAGTTAGCCTCCAAATATGTGGAAAACAGCATACAACCCATTTGCCATTATTTTCAATAATTTACAGCCCATTTGCTAATTCATAAGGATATTTTAAGCCCATATTCTTTTTATTAGCATTACAGACCATATATTCTGGGCACTGCTAAAAAATTCAACCAAATTTTGCATATTGCGGTGGGGTCCGAACTCTTTTAATCACGAAATTTCGAGTCACGTTAAAAATAATTTTTAAAAAATTATATCAAAATAAAATTCAAAAAACAATTCTCCACAAAAAAATGAATGAAATTTAAAATCTTAACTAGCAAAATGCACGTGCGTTACATGGAACATGAAGATGCATTTGTATGAGTAGTTTATCTTGTGGGAGAAAAGACGATATTTTATGTAATTGCCAGTTGGCTTTGGTTTTTATAAGAGTAGAGAGTAGAGAAATCCAGATAAAAATGATATTTTAACGTAATTGCCGGTTGGCTTTGGTTTGAAAATTTACAGCCCATTTCTTACAACTTATAGCCCATTTTCTGGGGAAGCCCATTTCTTACTACTTACAGCCCTCCTCGTTTTGAAAGATTTGCAGCCAAGCAGGGCTTAGAAAAGCAAGTAGGCCTCGTTTTTGGTATTCTCCAAACAAAAGAACTGGGCTAGCCATTTTCAGAAAGAAAAAAGATATCAACTGGGCTCATCATGTGCTTAAATAAAAGCGTAAGCGTGGGCTAGACGGGTGAGGGAGTCCTGGACTAAGGGGTCCTCGGGCGTCCGGCCTGTTATCCATGGGCCGGACTGATGGGCTGTGAAGACATGAAGGCCGAAGACTGTACCCATGTCCGGATTGGACTCTACTTGGCCTGGAAGGCAAGCTTGGCGATCGATTATGAAGATTCCTTCTTATGTAACCGACTCTATGTAAACCCTAGACCCCCCCGATGCCTATATAAACCGGAGGGGTTAGTCCGGAAAGGACACACATTACCATTGTCATATAGGCTAGACTTCTAGGGTTTAGCCATTACGATCTTGTGGTAGATCAACTCTTGTAATACTCATATTCATCAAGATCAATCAAGCAGGAAGTAGGGTATTACCTCCATAGAGAGGGCCCGAACCTGGGTAAACATCGTGTCCCCCGTCTCCTGTTACCATCGATCCTAGACGCACAGTTCGGGACCCCCCACCCGAGATCCGCCGGTTTTGACACCGACATTGGTGATTTTCATTGAGAATTCCACTGTGCCGTCGACAAAAGGTTTGATGGCCCCTTCAATCATCGATAACGACGCTGTCCAAGGAGGAACCTTCCTCCCCGGACAGATTTTTGTGTTCGGCGGCTTCGTACTACGGGCCAACTCGCTTGGCCATCTAGAGCAGGTCGACAGCTACGCCCCTGGCCACCAGGTCAGATTTGGAAGCTTGAACTACGTCGCAGATATCCGTGGAGACTTGATCTTCAATGGGTTCGAGACCGCGGTGATCGCTCCTCCTCGCTCCGATGAACATGACTTAAATCTATCATCGGATCACATCCAGAAGATAGTTCCTGTTGCTGCAACGGCCTTAGATCCGGAGCAGATCATACCGTCCGAGGCCACAGAATCCGTGGCATCGGAGCCGCACACGGACTCAACACCTTACAATATCTGTGTCAACGGAATTCCGGACTCGTTTTTGGCTATAAATTCTGAACCACGTATGCCTGCGGACACCGAGTTGGATCGGTTATCGATCCACGAGTTCAGCGCCGCGGACATCTTTCAACACTCACCCTTGGGCAATATGCTAAATTCATTAAAAAAAACTATCCTTGGCAGGGGACTCACAGCCGAACTATGTTCGGTTCGAACTAGGGGCTGAAGGAGAATTTTGCTTCCCACCCTCCACCCACTTCATAGCTACTATCGAAAACTCAACCGGCGTGCTTAATTAGGGCTCCGAAGACATCAACTGCTTGGACGGTGATACCAACAAGGAGCAAGGCCAAGACCAGCCATTCACAAGAAGTCGGACGGCCACCTCTTCATATGATGTGTACATGGTCGACACACCAAAAGATAGCAACACTGGCACCGGAGGAAACAATACCTCGGACGGCGCCGAACACAATGAAGACCCTGTCGGAGCAAAATCCGAACAGGGGGAACAAGAAAACGGGCAAGCCAGCCCTGATGAACAGGCCCTGCCCAGCGACAATTCAGAGGACGACAACTACCTTCCGCTTTCCGAAGACGAGGTAAGCCTCGGCGACGAAGACTTCATCGTACCCAAAGGACCCCTCGAGCAGGAGCGTTTCAAGCGCAGGCTAATAGCTACAACAAGGAGCCTGAAAAAGAAGCAGCAGCAGCTTCAAGCTGACCAAGACCTGCTCAATGATAGATGGATCAAAGTCCTGGCCACCGAAGAATACGGCCTTAGTGGCCCAGCCAAAAGCTACCCAAAGCATAGACCGCTACCACAGTTTGATAACGAGGCGTTGGAGCCCATACCATTATCACACCATGTGGCAGGTCAACGACAACCCGGTCCGGATAAAGATGCAACTCAAGCCGAACTCTAGACCGCCCTACCTCGCCATAAAAGCAAGAATAACACAACTCGTGGTTGTACAGACGACCTTCGACGAGACTTGGACAATAGAGCAGGACAGGCAAGATCGATCTACGGATCACGAGGGCATGTCCCGACACATGACGACGGCTACCTATTCGGACGTGACAAACCTAGCCACGCCCGAGCCGAAAACCACAAATGGACTCCTTCGGAGTCACGTCGCATTGTGGCCCAACATAGAGGCACCGCACACCCTCTTTGCTTCACTGATGAAGTAATGGATCATGAATTCCCCGAGGGATTCAAACCCGTCAATGTTGAACCATACAACGGAACAACCGATCCCTCGGTATGGATAGAAGATTTTATTCTCCACATCCATATGGCCCATGGAGACGACCTCCACGCCATTAAATACCTCCCACTAAAGCTAAAAGGGCCAGCTCGGCACTGGTTAAACAGCCTGCCTGAAAATTCCATAGGCAGCTGGGAGGACATGGAAGAAGCCTTCCTTGGCTACTTCCAGGGAACATATGTCCGGCCACTAGATGCCAATGACCTAAGCCACATTGTCCAGCAGCCCGGAGAGTCAGCCAGGGAGCTCTAGACATGGTTCTTAGTCAAAAAGAACCAAATCGTCGACTGTCCGGACGCGGAAGCACTTGCAGCCTTCAGACACAGCGTCCGGGACGAATGGCTGACACGCCACCTCGGCCAAGAAGGACCTAAATCCATGACAGCCCTCACTGCTCTGATGACCCGCTTTTGCGCGGAAGAAGACAGCTGGCTCGCTCGCAGAAGCAACAGCGCCAGCAACCCGGGCACTTCCGAAATCCGAGACGGCAACGGCAAGCCACGACGAAGCAGATACAACAGTCGCAATGATAATGAAAGATCACGCGACACTGCGGTCAACGCTGGATTCAGCAATCCCAAGCCAGGTGAGCGGAAGAAGCCATTCAAGGCGAATCACGACGAACCATCCAACCTGGACAAGATATTGGACCGACCCTGCCAGATTCATGGCCACCTTGATTTGGCTGACCATTTCTTTTGTGTTGCCTAATCACAAACAGTTCATCCGAGTGAACCGTATGTTGTATATCGCACACACCTTCATCTGGTTGCCCGTTTCTTTTGTGTTGCCTAATCACAAACAGTTCATCCGAGTGAACCGTATGGTGTGTATCGCACACGCCTTCATCTGGCTGCTCGTTTCTTTTGTTCCTCCTCACCGCAAATAGTTAATTGAACTGAACCGTATGCCCTTCATCACACACGCAACTAAAATCTGAAGCGTGTTTGATGCATCATCCATCGCAAATGTTTCCACCTTTTTTGACGGTTTTCATACAGCACCGTTTGCGATTATTGCATCGCACATAGTTTCTCGAAGGGTCTCTGATCACAGTGTCGCGTTAGCAGCATCCTGTAGTAGTGAGTCCTGCCGCGTTCGCGTTGCACCCCCACATGCCCGGGAATCGGGAGTACTCCATGGCCCGTCCGGCATGCCACATAGCTAGGGAAGGCGTGTTGCCTAGCATTTTCACTTTCATGTGGGACCGCCGTTGACCAAACCGACTATTGGCAAACCGCACCCCGCCCGCCGCCGGGTCGGAAAACAGAAATGAGGGGAAGATCTAGCTGTAGCACGGCAGCCAAGAAATTTGGTGTCTGATGGGGCTCGTTGATAGAGTAGGAGCATTCTGTACTACTACTCCTACTAGTACGAAGTTTGTACTACAACTAGTACTACCACTATACAACTAGGTACGTGCACGGCACAACATCGTAGGAACAAAAAATGGGAAGATCCTGTTTTGGGTGATTTATCTTTTTTTCAGTCAACGTAGTATGAATAATATGATGTGGGGGGCACCCATGAAGCTTGTGTGGCTTGGTTGCATGGCTACGAAAGGTTAGAGAAAAATAAATAGATAATGTGTTTAGAGTGCACTCCACTAAATAGATATACTTTGGATCCTTTGCAACGCACGGGCCGGCACATCTATACCCCTACTAACAAGATGCCCATGCGTTGCACGGAACATCAAGATGCATTTATATGAGTAGTTTATCTTGTGAGAGAAAAGGATGAACGAGGGAAGGCCTTATTTGCAAATGTGGAGAGGGGTGTGGGTATCTTTTTGCAAAATTGCCATAGTTTCCTTCCTATCCATCAGATATAAATTGGATGGCCTATATTGCAGGATGGCAGGCACACCATCATCACCAACTCTGTTTTTATAAGAGTAGAGATACTAGCAAGATGCCCGTGCATTGCACGGAACATCAAGATGCATTTTTTTACAAAATACCTGTTGTGATTGACCCATGCAGGAGTAATCCCGTGTGTAAAAACTAATGATATCTCGAGAATTTTATCGGAAAAATGGTATCTTGAGAATTTCATCGAAAAAATGATATCTCGAGAAAGATTAGAGATAAGGTGAGGAGTGGGGCGTGGTGGTGACTGGTGGTCGAACTAGGCGGAGGCATGGGGATGGACGGCACGAGCAGCGGCCACCATGCCAGATTGTTCCAGAGACTTCCTTCTTTAATTGCTCAGCAATGAGGTTGTGGGATATAAGGATGAACGAGGCAAGGCCTTATCTGTAAATTTGGAGAGAGGTGCGGTTTTTTTGTAAAATTGTCATAGTTTGCTTTCTATCCGTCAGATATAGATCGGACGGTCCATATTACAAGATGGCAGACACACCATCATCACCAACTTGGTTTTTTATAAGAGTAGAGATAGTGTGTGAATAACTTTGAAAGTTGGTCGCTGGATGAAGCCAATCCGACGGTACAAAGATGGCAAATCCGAGCACTACTGGCCGTTGGATATCATTTACATTCCACCAGATTCTGCCACATGTAGAATCTAGAAGACTCCGTGGTTGAACTTAAGCATAATGCACAAACCTCAAAACACAAGCACTTCTCCTTTGTTCTAGAATCTTCCATATCTTAATTGCCCAAACTTCTTTTTTCAAAATGAATTGTCACTATTTGTTTTTACTTTATGCTTTACAATGCACAATTCCATGAATCTTAAAATAGATTTTTTTATAAAACTAATTGATTTTGAACTAGATGAACTATAAGAATTAAACGAACATCTACATCATGCATATATGACTCAAAGCTTACATGCTATAGTGTGTTATTTATTCATAATTTGGTTACCAAATCTCATGTGTGCAATGCACGTGTACCTTACTAGTTGGTAGTAGTAAGAAACAAATACCGGGTTTGGCACGAGCTCGTACTGCGGGAGCACCACAAGGCCTGCCGCAGGAGTTACATTTCCCTCTCCGGGCCCACGGGACCGAGGTTCAGTGGCTTAGTGCACCGGCCTATGAGTCAATGACATGCGGACCTTATATGCGGCTAGCCCACATGTTATTCTCATGGTGGTGGCGTGGTTCGCGACTCACTCGTTCGAGATGAACCGGCCGGTGGTGGCGTGGCCGTGGCGAGGGAACCACAGCTGGGCGTCGAGGCGTTACGAGGCGTCGATGGCCACACCGGCGGGTACTACCTATAGTACAGAGGTACTCCAGCTGAGGATTGATGCCCGGGACGAAATGTGTCACAGCGGCCGGATGAAAATTCGATGGTGCGGGAGTACGGATCAGAGCACAGGAGCGGAGCAGGCAAACCGCGTCCAATCGGGTGTGGCTGTGGTAGAAAGTTGATGGTCGCCATAGTTCAGCTGGCTCACATGTCATGCACACAAAGGAAGAGGAGCGGTGGGGCCAAGAGGGATGAGGCGAACGTCGGGGGTCGTCGTGCCATGGGTTGGAGCGGCGTCGTGGGAATCGCGTGTGGGTGTGGCAGTGGTAGAAACAAGAAACATGATGGTCGTCGTGGTTCAACTTCCATGGACAAGCTGTCATGTCTGCTGACACATGCATTGCATACAGCTCACTGCAAGGAGCAATAGTAGAGAAAACTTGTTCCAAAGATACCATTTTTCCGATAAAATTCTCGAGATATCATTAGTTTTTACACATGGGATTACTCCTGCAAGGGTCAATCACAATAGGTGTTTTGTAAAAAATTGCATCTTGATGTTCCCTGCAATGCACGGGCATCTTGCTAGTTCTAGAAGAAGCCCACACGGGCATCTTGCCGCAGGGTGTGCCACCGACCCAAACTCAAAAAAAATTCAGACGCTTAGGTGCACCGAATGTCGTGCCACGCTACAAAATGTAAAAAAACAGCTCCAGTTTTTTTAAAACATGTTATCTTCAAACCAGCCACACCCGTCCCTCACCTCATCAAAACAGCCCGAGGAATATATTTTGAGTGAAGCATGATTTATTTTTACTGATATATGTATATCAAAACTAGAGTGTTTATATTTCAAGCCCGTGAACAAGTATTATTCTACTACTTTGGATCCATTGCAATGCACAGGCCAGCAAATTGGTAGTAGTAGTCTCTATCTCTATCTCTACTCTACTCTTATAAAAAAACAGATTTGTTGATGATGGTGTGCCTGCCATCCTGCAATATAGGTTGTCCGATTTATATCTGACGGATAGGAAGGAAACTATGGCAATTTTGCAAAAAAAATACCTCCACATTTGGAAATAAGGCCTTCCCTCGTTCATCCTTTTCTCCCACAAGATAAACTACTCATACAAATGCATCTTGATGTTCCATGCAACGCACGGGCATCTTGCAAGTATACTACTCTCTTATACTAGCAAGATGCCCATGTGTTGCACGGAACATCAAGATGCATTTGTATGAGTAGTTTATCTTGTGGGAGAAAAGGATGAATGAGGGAAGGCCTTATTTGCAAATGTGGAGAATTACCATAGTTTCCTTCCTATCCATCGGATATAAATCGGATGGCCTATATTGCAGGATGACAGGCACACCATCCACCATCATCACCAACTCTGCCATCCTGCAATATAGGCCGTTCGATCTATATCTAACGGATAGGAAGGAAACTATGACAATTTACCCGCACTCCTCTCCACATTTGCAGATAAGGCCTTCCCTCGTTCATCCTTTTCTCCCACGTGATCTTGATGTTCTGTGCAACGCACGGGCATCTTGTTAGTCTTATAAAAAATAGAGTTGGTGATGATGGTGTGCCTACCATCCTGCAATATACGCCGTCCGATTTATATCTGACGGATAGGAAGAAAACTATGGAAATTTTGTAAAAGGATACGTACCCCCTCTCCACATTTGCAAATAAGGCCTTCCCTCGTTCGTCCTTTTCTCTCACAAGATAAACTACTCATAAAAATGCATCTTGATGTTCCATGCAACGCACGAGGACAGATGTCGACGTTGTGGGGCACTCGGATTTTGTCCGATGAGCATGTAAGACGGGTTTGATCATGTAGTAAATGCATTCTAAAGACTACTTCCGTGTCCATTTCTTAATTCTCCCCCTGCCCACTGTTTCACAGGTTAGGCTCGGTGCGAGTGGAGATTGGTTTGCATATGTACGGGAGGGTACCGACATCAATTTGCACAACATTTACAATGGTGACACCGTTCCCGTAGAACCTTTGTCCAACATTGGGATCAGCCATGCAATGGGCCACCGCCTGAATTGGTACGATGGAACCACGGTGAGATTGAAGAAGATAGCACGAACCTTGCACATGGCAGTCAAAGGTGGACCATGCTGTCTGCGGCCGATTTGTTGCCGTACGAGTACGAAGACGTTGTGCTCCTTTCTAACCGCATCTTCGCAGTGAAAAACCAGGGGACTTGTTTTGTATGGGACACATCCTACGGTATACTCCCTCTCTCCCAGTTCATTTGTTTTGAATTTTTTTGTTTTATAAGTTTCAAATTCAAATTTAGAGCTCCCCATCACATGTTGAGATTACAATGACCATTAAATCGTTGTGTGCATGTATTATAAAGAAACAAATCTCGAGTTTGGCACGAGTTCGTGCAGCGGTAGCACCACAAGGCCTGGCACAGGAGTTACATTTCCCTCTCGAAGCCCTCGGACTAAGCTTCAGCGCCTTACTAGACCTGCCTTTGAGTCAATAACATGTGGACCCGATAGGTGGTTGGTCCATGCTACCTCTTGAGCACTGCGTTGGTTTTCCCTTGAAGAGGAAAGGGTGATGCAGCAAAGTAGCGTAAGTATTTCCCTCAGTTTTTGAGAACCAAGGTATCAATCCAGTAGGAGTCTACGCGCGAGTCCCTCGCACCTACACAAACAAATAAATCCTCACAACCAACGCGATAAGGGGTTGTCAATCCCTACACGGTCACTTACGAGAGTGAGATCTGATAGATATGATAAGATAATATTTTTGGTATTTTTATGATAAAGATGCAAAGTAAAATAAAAGGCAAAGTAAAAAGCGACATAAATAACTAAGTGTTGGAAGATTAAGATGATGAAGATAGACCCGGGGGCCATAGCTTTCACTAGTGGCTTCTCTCAAGAGCATAATTATTTTACGGTGGGTGAACAAATTACTGTTGAGCAATTGACAGAATTGAGCATAGTTATGAGAATATCTAGGTATGATCATGTATATAGGCATCACGTCCGAGACAAGTAGACCGACTCCTGCCTGCATCTACTACTATTACTCCACACATCGACCGCTATCCAGCATGCATCTAGAGTACTAAGTTCATAAGAACAGAGTAACGCTTTAAGCAAGATGACATGATGTAGAGGGATAAATTCATGCAATATGATATAAACCCCATCTTGTTATCCTCGATGGCACCAATACAATATGTGCCTTGCTGCCCCTACTGTCACTGGGAAAGGACACCGCAAGATTGAACCCAAAGCTAAGCACTTCTCCCATTGCAAGAAAGATCAATCTAGTAGGCCAAACCAAACTGATATTTCGAAGAGACTTCCAAAGATAACCAATCATACATAAAAGAATTCAGAAGATTCAAATATTGTTCATAGATAAACTTGATCATAAACCCACAATTCATCGGTATCAACAAACACACCGCAAAAGAAGATTACATCGAATAGATCTCCACGAGAGAGGGGGAGAACATTGTATTGAGATCCAAAAAGAGAGAAGAAGCCATCTAGCTAATAACTATGGACCCGAAGGTGTGAGGTAAACTACTCACACTTCATCGGAGAGGCTATGGTGTTGATGTAGAAGCCCTCCATGATGGATGCTTCCTCCGGCGGAGCTCCGGAACAGGCCCCAAGATCGGATCTCGTGGGTACAGAAGGTTGCGGCGGTGGAATTAGGTTTTTGGATCCGTATCTGATCGTTTGGGGGTACGTACGTATATATAGGAGGAAGGAGTACGTCGGTGGATCAACATGGGGCCCACGAGGGTGGAGGACGCGCCCAGGGGGTAGGCGCGCCCCCCTACCTTGTGGCTTCCTGGAAGCTTCCTTGACGTAGGGTCCAAGTCTCCTGGATCATGTTCGTTCCGAAAATCACGTTCCCGAAGGTTTCATTCCGTTTGGACTCTGTTTGATATTCTTTTTCTGCGAAACTCTAAAATAGGCAAAAAAACAGCAATTCTGGGCTGGGCCTCCGGTTAATAGGTTAGTCCCAAAAATAATATAAAAGTGAATAATAAAGCCCAATAATGTCCAAAACAGAAGATAATATAGCATGGAGCAATCAAAAATTATAGATACGTTGGAGACGTATCAAGCATCCCCAAGCTTAATTCCTGCTCGTCCTCGAGTAGGTAAATGATAAAAACAGAATTTTTGATGTGGAATGCTACTTGGCATAATTTCAATGTAATTCTTCTTATTGTGGCATGAATTTTCAGATTTGATATGATTCAAGTTAAAAGTTTAATGTTGACATAAAAACAATAATATTTCAAGCATACTAACTAAGCAATTATGTCTTATCAAAATGACATAGCCAAAGCAAGTTATCCCTACAAAATCGTATAGTCTGGCTATGCTCCATCTTCCCCACACAAAATATTCATATCATGTACGACCCCGGTTTTAGCCAAGCAATTGGTTCATACTTTTAACGCGCTTCAGCCTTTTCAACTCTTACGCGATACATGAGCGCAAGCCATGGATATAGCACTATGGTGGAATAAGGTATAATGGTAGGGGTTATGTGGGAAGACAAAAAAGGAGAAAGTCTGACATCAACGAGGCTAATCAACGGGCTATGGAGATTCCCATCAATTGATGTTAATGCGAGGAGTAGGGATTGCCATGCAACGGATGCACTAGAGCTATAAGTGTATGAAAGCTCAAAAAGAAACTAAGTGGGTGTGCATCCAACTTGCTTGCTCACGAAGACCTCGGGCATTTGAGGAAGCGCATCATTGGAATTGTTGGGGAACGTAGTAATTTCAAAAAAATTCCTACGCACACGCAAGATCATGGTGATGCATAGCAACGAGAGGGGAGACTGTTGTCCACGTACCCTCGTAGACCGAAAGCGGAAGCATTAACACAACGCGGTTGATGTAGTCGTACGTCTTCACGATCCGACCGATCAAGTACCGAACGCACGGCACCTCCGAGTTCAGCACACGTTCAGCTCAATGACGTCCCTCGAACTCCGATCCAGCCGAGTGTTGAGGGAGAGTTTCGTCAGCACGACGGCGTGGTGACGATGATGATGTTCTACCGACGCAGGGGTTCGCCTAAGCTCCGCAACGATATTATCGAGGTGTAATATAGTGGAGGGGGCACCGCACACGGCTAAAATATCGTATATCAATTGTGTGTCAAGAGGTGCCCCCCTGCCCTCGTATATAAAGGTGCAAGGGGGAGGCCGCCGGCCAAGGAGGTGTGGCGCGCCAGGAGGAGTCCTACTCCTACCGGGAGTAGGACTCCCCCTTTTTCCATGTTGGACTAGGAGTGGAAGAGGGGAAGAGGTGGAGGGGAGAAAGAAAGGGGGGGCGCCGCCCCCCTCTCCTTGTCCTATTCGGACTGGGGGGAAGGGGGCGAGGCCCTGCCCTAGCCTCCTCTCCTCTCTTCCACCTAGGCCCAATAAGGCCCATTAGGTTACCAGGGGGTTCCGGTAACCTCCCGGTACTCCGGAAAAATCCCGATTTCACCCGGAACACTTCCGATGTCCAAACATAGGCTTCCAATATATCAATCTTTATGTCTCGACCATTTCGAGACTCCTCGTCATGTCCGTGATCACATCCGGGACTCCGAACAACCTTCGGTACATCAAAAAAAAATAAACTCATAATATAACTGTCATCGTAACTTTAAGCGTGCGGACCCTACGGGTTCGAGAACTATGTAGACATGACCGAGACACCTCTCTGGTCAATAACCAATAGCGGAACCTGAATGCTCATATTGGTTCCTACATATTCTACGAAGATCTTTATCGGTCAGACCGCATAACAACATACGTTGTTCCCTTTGTCATCGGTATGTTACTTGCCCGAGATTCGATCGTCGGTATCTCGATACCTAGTTCAATCTCGTTACCGGTAAGTCTCTTTACTCGTTCCGTAATACATCATCCCATAACTAACTCATTAGTTACAATGCTTGCAAGGCTTATAGTGATGTGCATTACCGAGTGGGCCCAGAGATACCTCTCCAACAATCGGAGTGACAAATCCTAATCTCGAAATACGCCAACCCAAAGTACCTTTGGAGACACCTGTAGAGCACCTTTATAATCACCCAGTTACGTTGTGACGTTTGGTAGCACACAAAGTGTTCCTCCGGTAAACGGGAGTTGCATAATCTCATAGCCATAGGAACATGTATAAGTCATGAAGAAAGCAATAGCAACATACTAAACAATCGAGTGCTAAGCTAACGGAATGGGTCAAGTCAATCACGTCATTCTCCTAATGAGGTGATCCCGTTAATCAAATGACAACTCATCTCTATGGCTAGGAAACATAACCATCTTTGAATAACGAGCTAGTCAAGTAGAGGCATACTAGTGACACTCTGTTTGTCTATGTATTCACACATGTATTATGTTTCCGGTTAATACAATTCTAGCATGAATAATAAACATTTATCATGATATAAGGAAATAAATAATACTTTATTATTGCCTCTAGGGCATATTTCCTTCAGGAATATACAAGCCAAGTTCTATAATGAAATTTCCCACTAGTACATGAAAGTGACAAAATGAGAGACACTCTATTATGAAGATCATGGTGCTACTTTGAAGCACAAGTGTGGTAAAAGGATAGTAACATTGTCCCTTCTCTCTTTTTCTCTCATTTTTTTACTTGGGCCTTTTCTCTTATTTTATGGCCTCTTTTTTTTAGTCCAGAGTCTCATCCCGAATTGTGGGGGAATCATAGTCTCCATCATCCTTTCCTCACTTGGGACAATGCTCTAATAATGATGATCATCACACTTTTATTTACTTACAACTCATGAATTACAACTCAATACTTAGAACAAAATATGACTCTATATGAATGCCTCCGCCGGTGTACCTGGATATGCAATGAATCAAGAGCGACATGTATGAAAGAATTATGAACGGTGGCTTTGCCACAAATACAATTTCAACTACATGATCATGCAAAGCAATATGACAATGATGGAGTATGTCATGATAAATGAAACGGTGGAAAGTTGCATGGCAATATATCTCGGAATGGCTATGGAAATGCCATGATAGGTAGGTATGGTGGCTGTTTTGAGGAAGATATAAGGAGGTTTATGTGTGATAGAACGTATCATGTCACAGGGTTTGGATGCACCGGCGAAGTTTGCACCAACTCTCAAGGTGAGAAAGGGCAATGCGCGGTACCGAAGAGGCTAGAAAATTGCGGAAAGGTAAGTGTGCGTATAATCCATGGACTCACATTAGTCATAAAGAACTCATATACTTATTGCAAAAATTTATTAGCCCTCGAAGCAAAGTACTACTATGCATGCTCCTAGGGGAAGGGTTGGTAGGAGTTAACCATCGCGCGATCCCGACCGCCACACAAAGGAAGACAATCAACAAATACTTCATGCTCTGACTTCGTTACATAATGGTTCACCATACGTGCATGCTACGGGAATCACAAACTCCAACACATGTACTTTTCAATTCCACAATTACTCAGCTAGCACAACTATGATATTACCACATTTATATCTCAAAACAATTATCAAGCATCAAATTTCTCATGATATTAATTAAAGCAAATTGTCATGCTATTTTAAGACTCTAAAAATAATATAAGTGAAGCATGAGAGATCAATAGTTTCTATAAAACAAATCCACCACCGTGCTCTAAAAGATATAAGTGAAGCACTAGAGCAAAAACTATATAACTCAAAAGGTATAAGTGAAGCACATAGAGTATTCTAATAATTTCCGAATCATGTGTGTCTCTCGCAAAAGGTGTGTACAGAAAGGATGATTGTGGTAAACTAACAAACAAAGACTCAAATCATACAAGACGCTCCAAGGAAAACACATATCATGTGGTGAATAAAAATATAGCTCCAAGTAAACTTACCGATGGAAGTAGACGAAAGAGGGGATGCCTTCCGGGGCATCCCCAAGCTTTGGCTTTTTGGTGTCTTAGATTATCTTGGGGGTGCCATGGGCATCCCCAAGCTTAGACTCTTTCCACTCCTTGTTCCATAATCCATCAAATCTTTTACCCAAAACTTGAAAACTTCACAACACAAAACTTAGCAGAAAATCTCGTGAGCTCCGTTAGCGAAAGAAAACAAAAAACCACTTCAAGGTACTGTAATGAACACATTATTTATTTATATTGGTGTTAAACCTACTGTATTCCAACTTCTCTATGGTTTATAAACTCTTTTACTAGCCATAGATTCATCAAAATAAGCAAACAACACACGAAAAACAGAATCTGTCAAAAACAGAACAGTCTGTAGTAATCTGTAACTAACGCAAACTTCTGGAACTCCAAAAAATCAGCCAAAATAGGAAGACCTAGGAAATTTGTTTATTGATCAGCAGAAATTGGAATCAATATTTTATCACATTCTGGTGATTTTTAACAATTATTTTCATGAACAGAAAGTTTCTGGAAATTACAGCAAGATCAAATAACTATCATCCAAGAAGATCCTATAGGTTTAACTTGGCACAAACACTAATTAAAACATAAAAACACATCTAACCAGAGGCTAGAACAAATATTTATTCCTAAACAGAAGAAAAAAGCAAAAAAAAATAAAAATAAAATTGGGTTGCCTCCCAACAAGCGCTATCGTTTAACGCCCCTAGATAGGCATAAAATGCAAGGATAGATCTAGGTATTGCCATCTTTGGTAGGCAATCCATAAGTGGCTCTCATGATAGATTCATATGGTAATTTTATTTTTTTCCTATGGAAGTGTTCCATGCCTTTCGTTAATGGAAATTGGAATCTAATATTCCCTTCCTTCATATCAATAATTGCACCAATCGTTCTAAGGAAAGGTCTACCCAGAATAATAGGACATGAAGGATTGCAATCTATACCAAGAACGATAAAATCTACGGGCACATAGTTCCTATTTGCAATAGTAACAACATCATTAATTCTTCCCATAGGTTTCTTAATAGTGGAATCCGCAAGGTGCAAGTTTAAAGAGCAATCATCAAAATCACGGAAACCTAGCAAATCGCACAAAGTTTTTGGAATCGTGGAAACACTAGCACCCAAACCACACAAAGCATAGCATTCATGATCTTTAATCTTAATTTTAATAGTAGGTTCCCACTCATTATAAAGTTTTCTAGGGATAGAAACTTCCAACTCAAGTTTTTCTTCATAAGATTGCATCAAAGCATCAACGATATGTTTAGTAAAAGCTTTATTTTGACTATAAGCATGAGGAGAATTTAGCACGGATTGCAACAAGGAAATACAATCTATCAAAGAGCAATTATATAATTAAATTCCTTGAAATCCAAAATAGTGGGTTTATTAATATCTAGGGTTTTGATTTCTTAAATCCCACTTTTATCAATTTTAGCATCAAGATCTAAAAACTCCGAATTTTTGGAACGCCTTCTAGGTAATGGTGGATCATATTCAATCCCATCATTATCAAGATTCATATTGCAAAACAAAGATTTAATAGGGGACACATCAATAACTTTTAGATCTTCATCTTTGTTTTCATAAAAATTAGAAGAACGCGCTTTCATAAAGCAATCTTTCTTAGCACGCATCCTAGCGGTTCTTTCTTTGCACTCATCAATGGAAATTCTCATGGCTTTGAGAGACTCATTGATATCATGCTTAGGAGAAATAGATCTCAGTTTCAAAGAATCAACATCAAGAGAAATTCTATCAACGTTCCTAGCCAATTCATCAACTTTAAGCAATTTTTCTTCAAGCAAAGCATTGAAATTCTTTTGTGAATTCATAAACTCTTTAACAGTAGTCTCAAATTCAGAGGGCATCTTATAAAAATTTCCGTAAGAATTGTTGTAGGAATTACCATAATTATTAGAGGAATTGCTAGGATAAGGCCTAGGATTAAAGTTTCCTCTATACGCGTTGTTACCAAATTTATTCCTACCAACAAAATTCACATCCATAGATTCATTATTATTCTCAATCAAAGTAGACAAGGGCATATCATTAGGATCAGAAGAAACACTTTTACTAGCAAATAATTTCATAAGTTCATCCATCTTTCCACTCAAAACATTAATATCTTCTATCACATGCGCTTTTTTATTAATAGATCTTTCGGTGTGCCATTGAGAATAATTAACCATAATATTATCTAGGAGTTTAGTAGCTTCTCCTAAAGTGATTTCCATAAAAGTACCTCCTACGGCCGAATCTAAAAGATTTCTAGAAGCAAAATTCAATCCGGCATAAAAAATTTGTATAATCGTCCACAAATTCAAACCATGCGTAGGGCAATTACGTATCATTAATTTCATCCTCTCCCAAGATAGTGCAACATGTTCATGATCAAGTTGCTTAAAATTCATAATATCATTTCTAAGAGAGATAATCTTAGCGGGAGGAAAATACTTAGAGATAAAAGCATCTTTGCACTTATTCCAAGAATCAATACTATTTTTAGGCGAAGACGAAAACCCAGCTTTAGCACGATCTCTAAGCGAAAAAGGAAATAGCTTCAATATAACAATATCATTGTCAACATCTTTCTTCTTTTGCATATCACACAAATCAACGAAGCTATTTAGATGAGTAGCGGCATCTTCACTAGGAAGGCCGGCGAATTGATCTTTCATGACAAGATTCAACAAAGCAGCATTGATTTCACAAGATTCAGTATCGGTAAGAGGAGCAATCGGAGTGCTATGGAAATCATTATTGCTGGTCTTGGTAAAGTCACATAATTTGGTATTATCTTGAGCCATCGTGACAAGCAAGCAATCCAACACACGAGCAAACCAGAAACGGGCAAAAAGAGGCAAACGGAAAAAAGAGGGCAAATAAAACGGCAAGGGTGAAGCGGGGGAGAGGAAAACGAGAGGCAAATGGCAAATAATGTAATGCGGGAGATAAGGGTTTGTGATGGGTACTTGGTATGTTGACTTTTAAGTAGACCTCCCCGACAACGGCGCCAGAAATCCTTCTTGCTACCTCTTGAGCACTGCGTTGGTTTTCCCTTGAAGAGGAAAGGGTGATGCAGCAAAGTAGCATAAGTATTTCCCTCAGTTTTTGAGAACCAAGGTATCAATCCAGTAGGAGGCTACACGCGAGTCCCTCGCACCTACACAAACAAATAAATCCTCGCAACCAACGCGATAAGGGGTTGTCAATCCCTACACGGTCACTTACGAGAGTGAGATCTGATAGATATGATAAGATAATATTTTTGGTATTTTTATGATAAAGATGCAAAGTAAAATAAAAGGCAAAGTAAAAAGCGACGGAAATAACTAAGTGTTGGAAGATTAATATGATGAAGATAGACCCGGGGCCATAGGTTTCACTAGTGGCTTCTCTCAAGAGCATAAGTATTTTATGGTGGGTGAACAAATTACTGTTGAGCAATTGACAGAATTGAGCATAGTTATGAGAATATCTAGGTATGATCATGTATATAGGCATCACGTCCGAGACAAGTAGACCGACTCCTGCCTGCATCTACTACTATTACTCCACACATCGACCGCTATCCAGCATGCATCTAGAGTACTAAGTTCATAAGAACAGAGTAATGCTTTAAGCAAGATGACATGATGTAGAGGGACAAATTCATGCAATATGATATAAACCCCATCTTGTTATCCTCGATGGCAAAAATACAATATGTGCCTTGCTGCCCATACTGTCACTAGGAAAGGACACCGCAAGATTGAACCCAAAGCTAAGCACTTCTCCCATTGCAAGAAAGATCAATCTAGTAGGCCAAACCAAACTGATAATTCGAAGAGACTTCCAAAGATAACCAATCATACATAAAAGAATTCAGAAGATTCAAATATTGTTCATAGATAAACTTGATCATAAACCCACAATTCATCGGTCTCAACAAACACACCGCAAAAGAAGATTACATCGAATAGATCTCCACGAGAGAGGGGGAGAACATTGTATTGAGATCCAAAAAGAGAGAAGAAGCCATCTAGCTAATAACTATGGACCCGAAGGTGTGAGGTAAACTACTCACACTTCATCGGAGAGGCTATGGTGTTGATGTAGAAGCCCACCGTGATGGATGCCTCCTCCGGCGGAGCTCCGGAACAGGCCCCAAGCTGGGATCTCATGGGTACAGAAGGTTGCGGCGGTGGAATTAGGTTTTTGGCTCCGTATCTGATCGTTTGTGGGTACGTGGGTATATATAGGAGGAAGGAGTACGTCAGTGGAGCAACGTGGGGCCCATGAGGGTGGAGGGCGCGCCCAGGGGGGTAGGCGCGCCCCCTACCTCATGGCTTCCTGGAAGCTTCCTTGACGTAGGGTCCATGTCTCCTGGATCATGTTCGTTCCGAAAATCACGTTCCCGAAGGTTTCATTGCGTTTGGACTCCGTTTGATATTCTTTTTCTGCGAAACTCTAAAATAGACAAAAACAACAATTCTGGGCTGGGCCTCCGGTTAATAGGTTAGTCCCAAAAATAATATAAAAGTGAATAATAAAGCCCAATAATGTCCAAAACAGAAGATAATATAGCATGGAGCAATCAAAAATTATAGATACATTGGAGATGTATCAGTGCACATGTAAAGCTCCTGAAGGCAGAGGGGCAGTGGGGCCGAGTGGGGTGAGCCGCAGGTCGGGGACGTGTGGTGTCATATGGGTTTGAGCGGCGTCATGGGAATCGCGTGTGGCTGTGGTAGAAACTTGATGCTCACCGCATTTCAGGTGGCCCACATGTCAAGCAGACAAAGGCAGAGGGGCGGTGCGGCCGAGAGGGGTGAGGTGCACGTCGGGGGATGTGGTGTCGTGGGTTGGACCGCCGTCGTGGGAATCGCGAGTGGCAGTGGATGAAACGTGATGGTCGTCGTAGTTGAACTTCCATGGACAAGCTGTCATGTCTACGGACACATGCAATGCAAACCGATCACTGGAAGGAGTAGTGGTAGAGAAAGCTAGGGGGATAAATAGTTCCTTATAGTGAAGCGGACCCATGCTACTACTTGTTTCAAAGACATGCACACCATCTAAATAGTCCATCTATATCAATATACACAGAGAGGGAATAATTTTTTTACAAGAGAGGAAATAGTTCATCCATCCGCAATGCCCTGCTGCCGGTGCAGCTTCTTCTTCTTCTTCTTCTTCTCATTTTCTGTGGAAGACGGCTTCGCAACAAGCTCTCTGGACCTTGCAGCTATCTCGAAACTCACACGGGCATCGAGGGCAGCATATTTTATCCGCTCGTACGTCAAGGGATAATTCTCCCATCCAGACGACCTTAATGCCAGCATCTCGTCACCCTTCTGAAGATTTGTTCCGAGCACAAAATTTGCTACGTCGAATAGGGATGGTGTCGGTTTATCACAATCTTCTACGGGATTTTTTATTTTGGTTCGTACGTTAGTGATGCTTTTTAAATCAAGGTTGTACGGCTCCAACATCTGTTTGTCCCCTGCGATGGCTGCCCCACAGAAGTATATGTCCTCCCGAGACAAGAAATCGTGAAGCTCACCAGGTATGGAGGGTGCGTGTATGATGTGGTACACCAAAACATCATCTTCAAGGCACAGCTAAAGGATGGCGGCGCGTTGGATCTTCCCAGTGGCACGCTCCAAGTACTCTGCGTCGAGACCGATGACCTTCATCTCCACCTTTTGGAGGGAGTTGGATACATTGTTGATCCACTTCCGAACAACCCTTGGGTGGTCGGTGACTGTGGCAACTATGCCCAACGATCCTCCGACGAGGACATGTTGGACGCTAAAAACCTACATCTCGATCACTTTCTCCATTTGGAACCGCTGGACCGGAGGGCTATGGTTTGGAGAATTAGGATTAGATGGCTAGTCTAACTGAAGAAGACGATTATTTAAAGGGGCTTCGGAATTACTCTAGGAGGATGTGAAGAGGTTAAAACAATGTGAATGCAGTGTGGTTTGGATGCAAATGAAGATAAAGGAGTAGTGAAGAAGCCGAGGAAAATTGGTTCCCGATGGAGAAGTAAATGGGAGAAGTGGCCTGCAAGCAGTTGATTAGACAGCTAGACAGACTAAACGAAAAGTCTACGTGGGTAGACTGAGGAGTGCTACCTGTCCCTGTACGTGCCCGTCCTTCTAGCGCTACATGTGCCACTGGCTAGTTGAGGTCACTCTTTCGAATCACCGTGGCGAGACATTATGATTCCTTTTTATTTCTGCACCCCTCCTGACAGGTGGGACCTATGCAAACAGATAAAAAATATGTCGTAGCTGGTTCAGATGGATATTGGCGCGTGCGTGGGAGACACAACATTCTCTAGTTAAGGAATATGCAGTTATCCTCAAAAAAGAAAAGGCCTTATTTGCGCTTCCGCATGCACGATAATTTGGTTCTTCTCGCAATATGGATGATACCTGGAGGATGAAGTGAACCCAGAGGCATGCTAGCACGGGAGACCTATTTCCGCTATACAGTACTACCCATGTTCCTACTACTACTAGTAGTAGTACAACTTTGGTATACTTGATGGTCAAAATATTATTCATCTGGTCCTCACAGTGAACTGACAAGACCCTGCGCCCGAGGTGACACCAGTCCAGGCGGTGTGTTCAGGTTACCAAAGTCAGCCTCACCTTGTGCATTCTGCAGTCACTGACACCGCCGTTGTATAGCATGCCTCGCCTCATCTCCCTCTCCCCTAGCACCACTCCATCTCCATCTCTGTCTCGCCGGAGATCCTAAGGTCACTCTTCATCATCTCACTGTGCCCCCGCGTACCCTCGCCTCGCTCGCCTCCCCAGTACTGCTATTCCCACGCTAGCTGCTCCAGCACCTAGAGCGTTCTCCCCCGTAAATCAAGCCCCCAAAAACCCCACCTTCCAAACTCCACCATGGCAGAACGCGAACCGCACAGCATCCATATGAGCCGCGATTGGAGCAATCTCCCCAGTGACATCCTCGACCTTTGTTGTTCGTGTATGGATATGTTGAGCGCCCTGCAGCTGGATGCATGCTCGAGGGACATGCACATGGCCATCGTCAAAGCGAGGCCTAATCTTTTCAAGACACCCTGCTTGCTGCTATCTGGTCTTGCGAGATTTTCTCACCATGATACGGAGGCGTACATGATGCCCCTCGACTTCAATCCGATCTCCATTAGCTGAAACTTCTTTGCAGGTATGTAGTGGGTCGCCGTACATCATTTCCCTCGACTTCGATCTCATCACCATCGCCCAAAACTTCTTGGCAGGTATGTACTGGGTCGGCATGAACTCCCACTGGATGGCTGCCGTCAGAGAAGATGGAAAAAGGTTGGTGATCGTGAACTTCCAGACCTCCCATGATATTATCCTTCCTCCATTGGATTATATAGAGTTTTACCATCGCGGTCCAAGTCATCTAGATTACCATGTCAGTTGGACAGACCTCGTTTTGCAGAAGATTGTAATCTGCCAAGTGCCCACACGACATGCGGATTACACGGACTTCAAGCTAATTGCCTTGTTCGACCGCGGACTCGCCTATCTTTACGCCGATGCCTTCTTTAGCTGGAGACAACTCAGCTCGTGGTGGATCATCGTCAAAGCTGATACCCACTTCTGTGATGCTATTGAACACAATGGCATCATCTACGCGATCGACAAAGCAGATGGCACCACGCATTGCTGGGACGGCGCGTGTAAGTTGTTTCCGTCTGATGTTAATGATGACGCCATGACACTGTTTGAACTTTTTGTGATGATTGGCATATCCCTGTTTGAGCAGAATTTGAGTAGAACTATGGCAATGTATTAGAGACACTGTAAATCAGCTATATTTGGAATGAGTTAATTCATGCGATTGTGACCATGTCATTACAGCCAATTTGTACCCATGAATAATCAAACGGTTAGGAAGATATTGATATTCTCCTTATTTTATAGTAATCTATATACTACTAAATATGAGTGTGAATGGCCATGTTAGTTTCCTTATTTTCATGATGTAGAAACATGCATCACACTGTTGGTTTCATCTAACCATACATTAGGGAAGTAAATGTGCATAAGGAGAACTCTATATTTGGAAGTAGTGAAATCATGTAGTGCTTACCATGTGTACATACCTATATTCGCCCTTCAGCAATCAATGGCTAGAATAATATGCTCACAAAATTTTTTCCCACAGAACATGAGTATATAACAATGCATGGTCTATTAGTTTCCTTGAAGAATTTTTTTGTGAGGACAGAACATGATTACATAACATGCATGACATGGTAGTTTCCTGTGAAGAATCGATTGTGAGATAACATGAGTATAACCATGCATGGCACTTCTATATTTTCGAACCCAGTATAAATTTCCCTGTATTTTCCTCCTAGTTCCAACAGGGACATATCAATGCTGTTTCTTGCATTATCCTACTCATAATCTAAACAATGTTGATCTTACATTAACAATGCCTGTCCTTTTTGATATGATGCAGTGTCCCTACAGTTACTGTCGTTTGTAATCACACCACCTTTCCAAAAACAAGGAAGCACAACTAGTTCCTCGCTCGATTAGACGACGGCAAAAGACTGATGATCATTCGAACACATGAGCCAGAAAAGTTATATTGCAAAAAACCCACTGTATACAAGCACCACAAAATACGTGAGTATCCGGACAATGGCTGTTGCGTCTATGAGCAGGATACTAGCTTGTTGGGGCCTTCGGGATTTTTGAGTTGGAGGCGCGTAAACAGCCTTGGTTCACACTCTCTGTTTCTCGGACTCAATTATCCGATTAAGCAGGAGATCACCGTTGGCAAGGACCTTGATGGCAGAGAGGCTCTGTTTTCTAAGGAAAACTGTGTCTACATGGCGAGCCCTAGGAGTTCGGGAGAAAACTAACCTGATTGTCAATGATACAGCATGCAGCCAAAAGAAGGTGAGAATGACAAAGGCATCTGGATTAACTTTGATCCTTGGATGTGTCGAGTCCAGCAGGCAGTGATGTGGTTCAAGCCTTCAGGTTGATAAGTAATTGGGTTGTTGCGTCGAAAGGGTGGAGTACTGGTGTCTCCGGATCACTGGTGGCTGAAGCGGGGCTGCAAATTATGATGGTGTTGGATCATCCCTCTTCGAATGACTTGGTGTCTTTGCTGCTTGTTCTGGATGGGTAGTTCTCTCTTTTTTTATGCATATTCCTTGTCATTTGGTCATCCTCGTCTATGTCACTCTTACTATGTAATAGTTGCCTCTATTTAGAATGTCCTTCTCGTCTGGATCACGAGAGTCTGAGCGCTGCAGATGGGTGCATTTTGGTGGTGTAGCAAGACTTCTTATGAACTATCATGTCTTGTTGTTTATGCCAGTAGTAGTCACTAGTCAGTGTTTGAATGTTGTATATATCATTGTTTCAAACTGTTTATTGTCTCGAACTGCTGGTGGGCTAAATGAGGGCATCACCATTCTCCAGTGTTTAGAGTATATCTCCTTTTTCAAGTTATAATTTGAGCTCAATGTCTTTTCGATGATGTACACTTGTTTGGGCCAGTGAGGTGTCGTTGAATATGGGCCGAGTAGTAATGCAATGCCAAACAGGTCAATTATGACTCTCAGGCCGGGCTCCCAAAAGATCCTCAGAAAAGGTCAGGCTCTCAAAAAAAGAAAGAATTGGGACTCTTGCGCGCCGACATGTGGGCTCCACCGGTTTTTTCGTGCGCTTTCACGCAGAGAGCATATTGGCGCGTGTTCGAAATTCATGCTACCTTTTCATCCCCAATCTCCCGCCCCTCCCCCACCTCTGGAATCTCGATTCCTACTCCAGTTCCCCCAAATCCCCCTCATGTACTCCCTGTACTCAAGCGCATTGTCATGTCGCCGGTCAACACGGATCTCCGAGCCGGAGATCCTGAGGTCCGTCCTGCCTTCGGGCGCTGCGTGCTGTCGCTCAATAGTGGCATGGCGGCGCTTGACGACTAGTTTGCCGGCAAAGTGCTGATGGAACCGGCCTCCCGTCTCGCCGGACGACCTTGTCAAAGCTCTTGGCATTGCGCACGGCATCCAAATAAGTGACTTGCTCGTAGAAGTCTGTCCGCCACCGGCTCATTTCTTCATCAGGTTCCAGACAACTTTCTACTACAGTCGTTTGTTCGAATCTTCCCGGCGTTTGTTCTGCGATGGCGCGCTGGTGAGCTTTGATCGGTGGCACCCAGGATGGGGCTTGGTGCCCTCTGAGCTTGAGTTTTTAACAAAGCTTACCTTCCACGGCATGCCTCGACGTGCTTGGAATAGCGAGTCCATGAATGAGCTTATCGATGACCATGGAGGTGAGCTCATAAGTATGTTTGTTCCTCCAGACAGCTGGGCTCTGACGGTTATGGCATGGATGAAGAAGCTGTCCACCATACCGAAGGTGATTGGTGTTGAGATACCGGTGCAGGAATCGGGGTTGTACTATTCGTCGCCACCAAGGCCGCCACGGACCACCTTAGGGATGTACCTGTATCGAGTGTTCGTGCATGTCGAAGAAGTGGTCAATCCATCACCGAAGTCCTGCCGCCGCCGCTGGTGCCCGGGTCTATCGACGACGTCCGTTACAGGAGTCAACGTCAGACTTTCCCCGTGTTGCTCGGAATGATGGATGGCACATGGCCTACTCCATCGCGCGGCGGAGGCCACTGCTTCTTTGGGAGAAGAGGCAGGGCTGGCTGCCCGGATGTGCTCTAATTTGAGGTAACAACTGAATCTTGTCAGATACTAGTTAAATCTGAGCTATAGGTGTGAAGCACTAATGTGCCAGTACATTTGATTGTGACATGTTCTATTTTTTTACCTGAACTTTTTTTAGAAAGGGATGTACGTCAACTTAATGTTCTAGCAGAACTTATATATTGTGTTGTCTGTCTGTTTTCTTTGCACAGCATTCAAGATATTTCCCTGTCATTGATAAAGACGATGAACCGTTATGTACGAGTTCGTTGGTTTCAACATAGCCCTACCCGTAGCGATCCACTGCTTCCACCCTGATATTGCCGCCTGCGTGAAATATTTGTATGCAAGTTCAGTGTGCTATGATGTTCTATATGATTGTCCACTATATAAGTTTTTACTGAGCATCATCAATGCATATGGCTGAAAGATGTATTTACGAGCATCGACCGATGGGTCTCTCTCTCTCTCTCTCACACGCACACACACGCACAAGTGGGACCCGTTGAATTATTTCTTTGCTGATGACAGCTTTTAATTAGGTTCCACTGTACTCTAACTTTTTTCTTAAGTTATTAATTGAGCTCAGTGACTTCAAAAAGTTGTACAGACGCCTTGTTTGGGCCTTTCCGGCATCGCAGAATGTGGGCTGAGTAGCCATGTAAGGTTGTATTGTACTACACAGGCCTTTTTTTCAACATCAGCAATGCAACTGGGCCGAGAGTTGCACACAATCCGGGTCAACTTGTTATTCTCCGCCCCGCTGGACTGCAAATCTTTCCTAGGAGGGATGCATTAGGCTTAACAAGAAAATGGGCTTTAAGAAATAATAAATGAGATGTAATTATAAAAAGTGGGCAGTAACTATAAAAAATGCACCAAACACGTAATTAGTTTAAAAAATATATTATTTTTGGAATTTGAAAATTTTAATTTCATTACTTGTTGCGCGCGCAATATTTCGTTGGATTTTTAAGTAATACAAATTTATTTTGAAATTATATTTAATCTGACTAGAAATTTTGGGATAAAAATATTTCGGATCTTATCAAAATGTGGGAAATTTTATTGAATTCTGTTTTGACCAGTTGGTTGAAATTATTAATCATTGTCCTAGCTAGAAATGGGTTGTACTTTTAACAAACTGTAAATGGGCTGTAGTAAATTCCATTACAATTCAAAAATGGGTTGTACATTCTTACAAATCGCAAATGGGCTATATGTTCTCTACCACACACTTGTGGGACTACTAAGTTGACGCGTCCCCTAAAAACAAAAACTAAGTTGACGCGTATGCAAGGCTTTGTCAACTTATAGTAAACACATGGTTCTAGCAGCAGTGGTCGTTGGATGTCCATCCAACAGATGTCGTGCTTCTTCTTCAATCTCGGATATTCGTGCTTCAGCCGCCCAAAAAATGATTCCTCCCCCTGACATCTGGGGCGCACCGTTTCGGAGGCTGACCTGTGGGCCTACTAAGTTGACGTGTACCAAGGGCTTTGTCAACTTAGTCAATATAAACGATTCTAGCTGCAGTGACCGTACGATGTCCATCAACGGCCGTGGTGCTTGTTCAACCTCTGGTCTTCTTGCTCCAGCCGCCCAAACCAGCGTCGGTCGTGCCGCGTGCTCCTGCCTCCTGTGGCCGGCTGTGATGCCGCGGAGGCCTCACCGCCCCTACTACTCCCACCGTTGGCCAGGCCCAGAGGCGACGGCAGCCTCAAACCAAAGCCGAACCAGTGAACCCTCGTACTCCTCTCCGCGTGGGGATCCACTGCTGCGTCTTCCCCGGCTCCGTGTCGTCCCCTTCCTAGGCCTCGCCGTCGTCCACCGCCTTGGTGCTCTCGGCGCAGCGTGGTCAATGTGGTCAAGGAACGACTTCCATCGGAAGAGTACTGTACGTGGATAGGCTGACAGCTGGGTCCACGGCCGCAGTAAGGAAGTGCCTCCTTATTACGCGTAAAATAATGATTCCTCCACCTGACAGCAGGGACCCACTGGACAGGCCACCGTATTTCATGAAAAAATGTTTCCCCCTGACAGCTGGGACCCACCAGCTACATCTTCGCACGTAAGGAAGTGCGTCCATATTACGGGCAAAAAACTGATTCGCCCCCTGATTGCTGGGACCCACCAGCTACATCTTCGCACATAAGGAAGGGCCTGACAGTCGGGACCCACCTGGTCGAAGCGTACGTAGCGTTGTCATTCTGGTCGCGAACATGTCCGTACATACTGGTCGATGTAGAGGTGTGCACGTGTCGTAGTAGAGGCGTGCACCTGTCGTAGTAGAGGCGTGCACGTAGCATGTACACGTATGTACAGTGGCCAGGGTGCAAGAAAGAAAATACGGCCACGTACGTACATACGGGCGGGGTCTCGAACGCCTACTCGCGCATACGTACGTCCAGGGCTCGTGTACATGGAGAAGCTGTGCCGTCGTCGTGTTCATGGGGAGGCAACCGGCTGGGTCAGAATGGAATGTGTCGTCGTGTTCATCAGGAGCCAACCGGGTTGGACGGAATAGCCGATGGAAACGAGGCCTGGCGTACCGTGGAACGGAGGAAACGGCCTTGTGTTTGACTGGCCACGGTCAAAACAGGATCATGTTCATCGGAAGGGGTTTGGCGTACCGCAAAATGGAGGAAACGGACCTCCTACAGTCGAAACGGGGTCCTGTTGATCGGGAGGGGTGTGGCGTATCGCAAAACAGAGGAAACGGACTTGTGTTGGAGCGCTACGGTCGAAATGGGGGTCATGTTCATCGGGAGGGGTGTGGCGTACCGCAAAACGGGTGTCGGATTTCGGGTTCTGGCAAAACCCTCAAGGTTCGAACACTGGGGTGCGCACGAAGAATTCCCCCTACCAAATCATGCCCTCAGCCTCACCACAATCTCTAAGCTTAGCTCGACGAACTCGCAACACGAAAGACACAAGATTTGTACTGGTTCGGGCCACCGTTGTGGTGTAATACCCTACTCCAGTGTGGTGTGGTGGATTGCCTCTCGGGCTGGGGATGAACAGTACAAGAGGAAGAACAGCCTCCTGAGGCGAGGTGTTCTTGTGCTTGGTGGGTGTGAGGATGAACTGAATGAGTTCGAGACGAGTTTTTTCCTACTATGGTGGCTAGCCCTATTTATAGAGGCACTGGTCCTCTTCCCAAATATTGAGCGGGAAGGGATGCCACAACGGCCAATTTGAAACGGCACAGCTAGTACAAGCTGTCCTGACTAAAGGTGGTCTTCGCCTGCCAAAGGCTCTGGTGGTGACGCCGTCTTGGGCTCCACAGTGACATCCGTTCTGCTATCCTACTGGTCTTGGTCTCGTTGCACCGATATGGAAACCTTTGCCTGATGCCTCGGTACTCCTCGTCTGCGCTTGCCTCCTTAGCACCAAAGAGGAAGCGAGGACACTGTGCGCGCTGGCGCCCGCCTGGTCTTGGTCATCATGGCCTACGTCATTGGAACCTCGCGAGGTTCGCCTTGCCTTGATCTCTCCGCCCCTCGCGAGCCAGCCTGGTGAAGCCGCTCCCGAGGAGGTCTTGTGTCGTCCGCCTCGCGAGGCTTGGCCCCTCACGAGGGTCTTGAGTGCTAGCTGGTGAAGACGGGCCATAATGGGCTGTGGGTAGAGCCATGCCATGGGCCACACGCAGGCAAGTCTGGGGACCCCCATTCCCAAAACACCGACAGTAGGCCCCGGGCCCAAGGCGCGCTCGGACTTGGCTTAGAGGCGAAGCCAAAGGGCATGTGCGGAGTGCCACGGGCCCCAACAGCCTGCGGCCTTGGTCGACGCCTGGCGGTTGATTGGACGTGGGCGTCTCCGCTTCCCCACGCTGCCTCGGCAACTGCTCGACTTGATGAGTCCCTGCTGCATGCAAGGAAAAACCATCATTACATGTGATCGTGGGGGGCGCTGGTTGGCCTTCTCCTGCTATAAATGGGGAGGGGGGCAGAGCCCCCGTCACCCATCTCTTCCCATTCCGCTCGCTTCTCCTCCCTAGCTCCATTGTTAGTAGCGACACCAATGGCGCCCGCGAAGAGGTTTTCGGCCGCGGAGAAGGGAAAGGGTCGTCAGGAGGGGCCCGGCTCTCCGGTGCCCAAGCGTGGACGCGGCCGTCCCCGCAAGCGCACCGCGACCCCCGCCGCGACCCCCGCCGCGGCCCCCCGCGGCCGCGGCGGTGCCGCTTTGCGTGGTGGTGGTCGCCCTGGTCGTGGCAGCCCTGTCGGTGAGGGAAGGCATGCCATGGTCGCGCTTCCACTCGGCGACGGTGCTGCCGGAGTTCGTCGTGTGGTCGAAGAACCCGGTCGGCAACTGGCTTCAGCTCCCGCGCTTCTTTGCCAATGAGCTGCCGGTCGCAGGTCTAGGCGGGCTCTGGCTGCAGGCGGACCGCTGCTGCAGCAGGGCTTCTTAGGTCGCGGTTGAGGTCTCCGTCGCGGGCAACATAGCCCTGGCCCACAGCTGGCAGACGTTTGCCCGCGCGCGCGGCCTTGGTAGGCGGTACACCCTCCACTTCAAGTACAACGGCGACGCGACCCTCTGCGTGAGGGTGTTTGGGGAAGATGGTCGCCGGGTCGGGTGCTGCCCCGAGGTCAACGACGGCGATGAGGTGCTCGGCCTTGGCGATGGTCGTGACGAGGATGAAGACGACCCCGCCCTTGGTGTCGACCACGTCTCGTCTAGCTACGGCGACTCTTCCTCCCACGACAGCTCCAGCAGTGGTGGTTATCACCAGCCGCCGCGCCCGCTTTGAAGGCGGCAGCGGGTCGTCTCGTCGCCGCACCTCCGTGAAGCCTGAGGAGGGGTCTGGCTGAGCTCGGGACGACGCCAAGAGCCCGCCCTCGCGGACCGCCGTGGGGGCACGTGCCACTTTTATTTCGTTCTTCCTTTCCTTCCTGTATTAAGAAAGAAACTAGTATGGGGCCCCGGAGGGGCATGCAACGAACTATGATTTCCTAGTTACGCTATACTTATTGTTCTTGTGTTGTGTCGCAACATCGTCGTTGTATGTAGAGATAACTTAGCTTGACGTGCTCGAAGTAGTCTCCACTTTGCATGGTCCTTGCTTCCCGGTGCCCGGCGAGCCCTCCTTGGCCTGGTAGGCGCCTAGGAACTGCATAAAACTTGTTAGGAGACTACCGCTTCCCGAACCCTGGTCGCGGGCGCCGCTGGCCATGGCCCAGCGCTTCGTATCGCCGTACCCGTGGGGCACGGATTGAGAGAGGTGCGCCAGCTTGCGAGCTCGAACGAGGGTGCCTCGCGAAAAACAGAAAAAAGGAAGCTCACGAGGGTACCTGCTCAGCCCCCTCGCGAGGTACGCGCGAGAGAGTACAGGCTAAAACTGAAGGCGAAAACGGAGGCAGAAGGCGATGGAACCAAACCAGCAAAGAACACCAGAAGCAAATTTCAATTAAAGAGGGGCGAGCCAACTACGGAAAGCAAATGAAAAGCCACGTCCAGCACCTAGTCTAGTCTTCATGTCTTCTCACCAGCGCGGAGCTAAGTGCTGCCACTACGACATGGGAGGGAGCCCCCGAGGCCCGAGGGTGGCGCTCCTGAGACTCCGGGGCGTGTACAGCCCCACTCATTATTACGTGAGAGTGTCACGAGCAGAGACCTTCATAGCCACTGGGCCTTCTTCACAGGCGTTGGGCCTTTCTTCATGGGTAGAACTTCCGGAGGTGCTGGATGTTCCAGGCGTTCTGGATGGGTACCCCGTCATGCGTCTCTAGGCGCGCGGCACCAGGCCTGGAGACGTGGACGACCTTGAACGGGCCCTCCCACATGGGTGAGAGCTTATGCAGCCCTTCCCTGGAGAGCACCCGCCTCAAGACGAGGTCACCCACCTCGAGTGTCCTGGAGCGGATGCTGCGAAAGTGGTACTGCCGCAACGCTTGTTGGTATCTTGCCACCCGTAGCATGGCTTCACGGCGACGTTCCTCCCCAGTACGAGGTCCATCCCCCGCGTGGCATCCTGCTGCATCTCATCGAACGCCAGGACCCGTGCGGAGCGATGCTTGACCTCGTGAGGGAGGACTGCTTCTGCTCCGTAGACGAGGAAGAATGGGGTCTCGCCCATCGGCTTGGTGGTGGTGGTGCGGATGGACCACAGCACGGACTAGAGCTCATCGTGCCAGCCCCTGCCACAGGCTTCGAGCTTCTTCTTGAAGGTCCTAGTCTTGAGGCCTCTCAGGACCTCCGCGTTGGCGCGTTCGGCTTGACCGTTGCTCCGGGGGTGCGCTACTGAAGCGTAGTAGATCTGCGTTCCAAGGTTAGCACAATATCTTTTGAAGAGATTACTGGTGAACTGCGAGCCGTTATCGGTGATGATGCGGTTGGGGACTCCAAATCGGCTCACGAGACCCTTGATGAACTTGACCGCGGAGCCAGCTGGGATAGTGCGGACGGCTTCCACCTCTGCCCACTTGGTGAACTTGTCGATGGCAACGTAGACGTAGCAGTAGCCCCCAGGCGCTCGAGGGAACGGACCCAGGATATCCAGTCCATAGACTGTGAATGGCCACGAGAGTGGGATGGTCTGGAGGCCCTGAGCTCGCTGATGGATTTCCTTGGCGTGGAATTGGCAGGCCTCGCAGGACTTCACCAGCTCAATTGCGTCGTTGAGCGCCGTAGGCCAGTAGAATCCGCTGCGGAATGCCTTGCTGACGAGGGTTCGCGATGACGAGTGGTGCCCGCAGTCCCCGCTTTGTATGTCAGCAAGCAGCTCTTTCCCCTATTCCCTGGAGATGCAACGCAAGGAAACATCATTTGGCCGCTTCCTGTATAACTCACCATCCCGGATGCAGTATGCCGTGGCTTGTCGGGCCACACGCTCCGCGTCCTCCTCCTTCTCTGGCAGCGTCCCTTGCGTCAGGTATTCCTTGAATTCCTTGGTCCAGCATCCCTCCTGAGGCTCGAGCGCCAAGAGTAGACGCGCTCCCGAGGCCGGGCCACAGGCTGGGGCTCCCGTGGAAGGTGGCTGTGGGAGCTCCTCCCAAGGCTGCGTTGTCCTTGAAAGCGGTGGTGTTACCGATGGCTTGAAGAGCCGCTCCTCGAAGACGCCAGGCTCTTGGGGTTGCCGCTTGGATGCCCTTCTGGCGATGTTGTCGATTTCCTTGTTGGTGCCACGGGGCACGTGCTGCAACTCCAGGCCCAGGAACTGCTTCTCCATCTTGCGCACCTCCGCGAGGTATGCCTCCATGTGTTCGTCCTTCGGCTCGTATACCTTGTTGGAGAAGTTGACGAGGAGCCGCGAGTCGCCCCTGATGGTGAGACGCTTCACCCCCAGGGCCGCCGCATCCTTCCGGCCGGCTATGAGGCCTTCGTACTCTGCAATGTTGTTGGAGACCTTCTCGCCCTCCTGGAAGCACAGTACACAGCGTAGTATAGCTTGCCCTGAGTGGGCGAGATGAGCACTGCCCGAGCCCCCGCGCCCTGGCGTGCGAAGGCACCATCGACATACATAACCTAGCTGTCGGGCGCCTCACGTCCCGGCGAGAGGACCGATCCTCGCCTATTTCAAGCGGCGGGCGTCCGTCCATTCTGCCATGAAATCGGCGAGCGCGGCTCCCTTGATGACCCTAGTGGTGCTGAACTCCAACTGGAATGCCTGCAGCTCGATGTTCCACTCGGCGACCCTCCTGGCGGAGTTGGGGATCCTGAGCACCCTCTCCAATTGGTAGGCCAAGACAACCTTGATGGGGTGACCTTGAAAGTAATGTCGCAGCTTATGCGAGGCCACCAAGAGCATGAGTAAGAGCTTCTGAGGCATGGGGTACCGTGCCCTTGCATCCCGCAACACCATGCTGACGAAATACACCGGGTGCTTGACGAGGGTGGGCGCGCTGATGGAGCCTACGCCTTCCGGAAGTTGGGGCGTCTCCTGAGGTGGTGGGGTCCCCAACGCCTGATCACTTGTCAGGGCCCCTGCAGGCTCGAGGGCATCATTTTGCTGAGCTTGATCCTCCGCTGCCGCAGTTGCGGCCTTTGCGGCACCCTCCTGGTCTTGCATCGTCCCTGCTGGGGGCGTAGCTCGGTGTGATGCGCCCTTGGCCTGGTGTTCTTCCCGAGCCGCCACTAGAGTCGCGCTGGCGGAGTAGGGAGTGGCGGCAAGGTAAAGCACTAGGGGCTCGAGAGGTCGTGGCGCCACCATCACTGGAGGGCTGGTCAGGTATCTCTTGAGGTCTTGAAATGCTTGGCTCTGGGGTCCACTCAAACGGGCCCTTCTTCTTCATTAGCTTGAAGAAGGGTAGGGCGAGCGTCCCAACGCAGTCACCTGACCAGCAAGCTTCTGCATTTCCTTGAGGGTTTGCGGTGGACTCATGTCTTCAATGGCCTTGAACTTCTCTGGGTTGGCCTCGATCCCCCTGTGGGACACAAGGAAGCCCAGCAGCTTGCCAGAAGGGACGCCAAAAATGCACTTCTCCGGGTTGAGTCGCAAGTCCACCTGGCGGAGGCTCGCGAAGGTTTCCTCCAGGTCCTGAATCAAGGTTCTCGCCTCCCGAGACTTCACCACGATGTCGTCGACGTAAGCTTCAGCGTTTCTCCCGAGCTGCCGACCCAAGGCGATGTGCATCAGCCGTTGGAAGGTTGCGTTGCGCAGCCCGAACGGCATGCAAGTGTAGCAGTACACCACACACGGGGTCAGGAAGGCTGTCTTCTCCACATCTTCTACCGCCATCTTGATCTGGTGACATCCTAAGAACGCATCCAGGAAGCACAGCAAGTCGCACTCGGCGGTGGAGTCGACGATCTGGTCGATGCGTGGAAGCGGGAACGGATCTTGGGGGCAGGCCTTGTTGAGATTGGTGAAGTCGACGCACATACGCTGCTTCCCACCTTTCTTTGGCACGGCGACAGGGTTTGCCAGCCACTCGGGGTACCAAACCTCGCAAATGACACCCACAGCCTCCAACTTGCGGGTCTCTTGGATGATGAAAGCCTGCTTCTCTGTGGACTGCCGCCTCGCCCTCTGCTTCACAGGGCGCACGTTGGGGCGTACCTTCAGGTGGTGCTCTGTCACGCCTCTTGGGACTCCTACCAGCTGATCAGGCTCCCAGGCGAACACTTCCTTGTTTGCGCGCAAGAACCTCACCAGTGCCTCCTCTTGATCGGGTTTGAAGTTGGCGCTTATGGTAAAGGGGGCCCCGAGGACCCATCTTCCTCGACCGGCACCTGCTTGGTTTCTGCCTTGTCTTGAGTGAACAACTATTCCTTCTTGGTTGGTGCGGCTTCCTTGGCCTTGGAGGTGCTTGCGTCGGCGGGTTGCGCCGTCGCAGCGGTCCTGAGGGAAAGCTTGAGCGTCGTCACGGCTTCCTTGGTGTCCCCAACTACCATGAGGACGCCCTTGCTCCTGGGCATCTTCATGAGGTTGTAGGCCGGATGGGTCGCCGCCATGAATTGAGCCAGAGCCGGGTACCCGAGGATGGCGTTGTACGGGAGGCCGATGCGGGCGACATCGAAGTCGACCAGCTCGGTGCGGTAGTTGTCACGCGTGTCGAAGGTTACGGGGAGGCGGATCCGCCCCAGGGAGTGAGCAGAGCCTCCGCCAACCCCTAAGAAAGGCTTGCTAGGGCGGAGCCGCTCGAGCGGTACGTGAAGAAGGCTGAAGGCCTCCACGGAGAGCATGTTGAGGCCGGCGCCGCCGTCGATGAGCGTCTTGGTGATAGACACATTGCAGATGGTGGGTGTGCAAAGCATTGGGAGCACACCCGAGGCAATGGTGGAGACGGGATGATCCCCTAAGTCGAAGGTGAGGTCGGCCTCGGGCGCCGCCCAGCCCGAGGGAGCCCTCGGGCGCTTGGAAGTGGCGCCGACCTGGCAAAAGAATGGCTTGATGTGACAATCCGAGGGCGATGCTTGCGAACCGCCGAGGAGGGCCGCGACCGCGTGGTGGGCCGGTGCCGCGAAGCGCGTGGCGAAGAGGCCGCGCAGCTCCTCCCAAGACGCCGCCGTGGATCCAGGGAGGTTGAGCAGCCAGGCGCGCGGTGCGCCAGTGAGGGCCATGGGAAGCCAGTTGGCCATGACCTTGTCGTCGCCCCAGGCCTTAAGGACGGCCTCCTCGTATGCCAGCAGGAAAGCCGTCGGGTCCGCCGTGCCGTCGTAGCGCGGTGGCATCTCCAGCTTGAACTTGGGTGGCCACTACACCTGCCGCAAGGCGGGAGCAAGGGCTCGGAGGCCCCAGGCGCCACCGTGGGCGTCCACGGATCCAGCCGGAAGGGCAGCGCCAGCCATGGGGAATGGGCGGGAAGATGGTGGAGCGTGAACCAACGGAAGGAAAACTCCGGCAGACCCCTACCTGGCGCGCCAAATGTCGGATTTCGGGTTCCGGCAAAACCCTCAAGGTTCGAACACTGGGGTGCGCACAAAGATTTCCCCCTACCAAATCACGCCCTCAGCCTCACCGCGATCTCTAAGCTTAGCTCGACGAACTCGCAACACGAAAGACACAAGATTTATACTGGTTCGGGCCACCGTTGTGGTATAATACTCTACTCCAGTGTGGTGTGGTGGATTGCCTCTCGGGCTGGGCATGAACAGTACAAGAGGAAGAACAGCCTCCTGAGGCGAGGTGTTCTTGTGCTTGGTGGGTGTGAGGATGAACTGAATGAGTTCGAGACGAGTTTTTTCCTACTATGGTAGCTAGCCCTATTTATAGAGGCCCTGGTCCTCTTCCCAAATATTGAGCGGGAAGGGATGCCACAACGGCCAATTTGAAAGGGGACAGCTAGTACAAGCTATCCTGACTAAAGGTGGTCTTCGCCTGCCAAAGGCTTTGGTGGTGACGCCGTCTTGGGCTCCACGGTGACATCCGTTCTGCTGTCCTGCTGGTCTTGGTCTCGTTGCACCGATATGGAAACCTTTGCCTGATGCCTCGTTACTCCTCGTCTGCACTTGCCTCCTTAGCACCAAAGAGGAAGCGAGGACACTATGCGCGCTGGCGCCCGCCTGGTCTTGGTCATCATGGCTTACGTCATTGGAACCTCGCGAGGTTCGCCTTGCCTTGATCTCTCCGCCCCTCGTGAGCCAGCCTGATGAAGCCGCTCCCGAGGAGGTCTTGTGTCGTCCGCCTCGCGAGGCTTGGCCCCTCGCGAGGGTCTTGAGTGCTAGCTGGTGAAGACAGGCCATACTGGGCCGCGGGTAGAGCCACGTCGTGGGCCGCAGGCAGGCAAGTCTGGGGACCCCCGTTCCCAGAACGCCGACAACGGGACTCCACGAGATACTGTTCAACTCCACCGTCGACCTCCTCCAGCCTCCACGGGCTACTGTTCATCCACAGTCGACCTCCTCCACCCTCCACCTGTGACTGTTCATCCACGGGCTCCTGTTCATGTAGCCTCCACCGTGCGCTCCTCCACCGGCTACTGTTCAACCAGCCCTCTCCACGGGGTCCTGTTCAACCACCCCTCCACAGGCTACTGTTCATCCAGCCCTCCACCGGCTACTGTTCAACCAGCCCTCCACGGGGTCCTGTTCATCCAGCCCTCCACGGGGTCCTGTTCATCCACCCCTCCATGGGGTCCTGTTCATCCAGCGGCAACGGCCTCTACTACCACGGGGTCATGTTCATCCAACCCCCTACCGGGAACTGTTCATCCAACCCCCCCTCCAACAACGCTCACTGTTCATCAAGGGAAGGAGGCAGCAGGGTTCGATCGGCTTCAGTTAGTAGCAGTAGCGAAGGAATCACTCGGGTTCAGTTAACAGCAAGGGATAGATCGCTCGGGTTCAGTAACGTAGGTAGTGCAATCGCTCGGGTTCAGTTAGAGCCCAACACCTCGCTCGGATTCAGTTAGAGCACAAGGCCTCGCACACACGCGCGTACGTGTACGAGAGAAACACACATCACTCGGCCCGCGACCACCCACCGTAACCGGGAACTCCCCGATATTTTCCTCGCCCTCGCTTCTACCACAGTTTTTTCCGTCATGGACGGCCCAAAGAATGTCATGCAGCTGCATCTCCGGCCCGCCCAGGACGAAAAGCCCATTTTCTATCATGATTTTTTGTCATAGAAGTAGGAGCCCACCACATCTATGATGATACCGGGTTTTGTCACAGTTATCTTCATAGAAGTGTCATAAGCATGACGAAAAAAATTCGTTCGGCCCAAAATGTCACGGATGTGTCTTTTTTTTTTAGTGATATGTCTCACCATAGTCCATACCTTCGACTTGTGTGTAGCCTTGAGCGACGAGACGGGCCTTGTTGCATACAACTTGTCCATCTTCATCTTGCTTATTCTGAAACACCCATTTGGTTCCAATGATGTTGTGGTTGTTGTCGGGCTTCTCAACCAATGTCCACACTTTGTTCCTCTCAAAGTTGTGTAGCTCTTCGTGCATGGCATTTATCTAATCCGGATCTTCCAATGCTTCTTCAACCTTCATAGGTTCAATGCTAGAGATGAATGAATAATGTTCACGAAAATTAGCCAAACGAGTTTTAGAGTGAGTAATTCTCCCGGTTTGGATATTATTGAAGATTTGTTCGACGGGATGGTCTCTTGAGACTCTTGCTCTAACTCGTGAGAGCTTTTGTTTGGTTTGGGGTGGAACATATTCTTCATCATCTTGTTCTTCCTCTTGGCCTTCTTCGTTGTTGGTGTTGTTGTTCTCTTGTGGAGGTGCAGAAGGACGTTGATGAGGTTCATCTTGGTGTACTTCCTCGTTTTCTTCATCTTGGCATGTCTCACTTGTGGATGCCTCTGAGTCAACTCTCGGTTCACCTTGTCGTGCGGTAGAAGCTTCCACGTCGACGGACGAGGTACTCTCCTTCACCTCCGTTGGACGAATCTTGCCAATTGGCAAGTCTTGGATTGCTTCCGAAGGGTCTTTGTCTCCTACATCAATTGGCAATTGCTCTACTTGCGAGCCGTTGGATTCATCAAACTTCACATCTACTGTCTCTTCAACCTTTCGGGTGAAATTGTTGTAGACACGGTAAGTGTGAGAGTTTGAGCCATAACCAAGTAGGAAACCTTCATGAGATTTAGGAGCAAATTTAGAACAATGATGCTTGTCAAGAATATAGCACTTTGAGCCAAATACTCTAAACTATCCAACTTGGGGTTTGTTACCTGTGAGAAGCTCGTATGCCGTCTTGCCATGTAGCTTGTGAAGATATAGACGATTTGTTGCATGACAAGCTGTCTCAACCGCTTCCACCCAAAAGTGTTTTGGCGTCTTGTACTCATCAAGCATCGGTCTAACCATCTCAATAAGAGTCCGGTTCTTCCTCTCAACAACTCCATTTTGTTGAGGCGTGTACGTAGCCGAGAACTCATGTGAAATCCCTTCTTCGTCAAGAAAGGTGTCCACATTTGCGTTCTTGAACTCCGTTCCATTGTTGCTGCAAACCTTCTTGATCTTCACTTCAAATTGATTTTGGGCCTTCCTAGCGAAGTTCTTGAAGATCTTTTGGACCTGCGATTTATCATCAAGAAAGAACACCCATGTAAATCTTGAAAAATCATCGACTATGACTAAACCAAATGAGTTTCCACCGAGACTTTTATAGGCGTTTGGACCAAAGAGATCCATATCAAGTAGCTCCACCGGTCTTCTCTTGGTCATGATGTTCTTCACGGGGTGGCTTCCTCCAACCTGTTTTCCTGCTTGACAAGCACTGCACAATCTATCCTTGTCAAATATAACATCTTTTACTCCAAGTATATGATCACCTTTAATAAGCTTATCAAGATTTCGCATGCCCACATGACCTAACCTTCTATGCCATAACCAACCTTCAGAGATTCAGCAATTAAGCAAGTTCTAGGTTGAGCCTTTTTAGTGAAATCAACAATGTATAGATCACCTCTACGTATACCAGTAAAGACCATTTTATGATTATCTCTTTGAAACACTTGGCAATCTACTTCAGTAAATAGGACATTGAATCCAAAGTCCGCTAGTCTAGAAACAGAAAGTAAATTATAGCCAAGAGATTCAACGAGCATAACATTTTGTATGGAGCTATCATGTGAGATGGCCACCTTACCAAGGCCAACCACGTTACCCTTTGAGTTATCACCAAAAGTGACAAACTTTCGAGGGCCGTCGTTTTCAGCAAGCTCACGAAACATATCCTTGTCTCCGGTCATGTGATTGGACATCCACTATCAAGAACCCATTCCTTCCCTCCAGCCATGTAGCCGTGAAGATTAGCCATAAGACCAAAGTGTCTCATAGACTCATCGAGATCAAAGTCACCATCATCATCCTCATCATAGTATCCATGTTCAGCATCGTCTTGCAATTGATCATTTGCTAGAGAGAGTGATTCATTAGATATAGGATCTTGACAATGCTAATCTTTATGAATTCTAATGACTTCGGAAATGATGTTGCTAATGATTCCAACATCTCCTTTGGCACGCATAAGGTCACGAAGCTCAAATAGACAATCACCAAACTTAGGATCATTGGAATTCATCTTACTTAAGGCAATTGACTTATGAAGAATCACATCTAGATTTTGCAAGGAATAGTTTGGAAATCGTTCCTCAAGAAATCTTCATATGGTGTAAGCACAATCAAGAGTAGGCAAGCGAACAATCAAATTTCTAGGCAAACCTCTAGTAAGATTGGCAGTTCTAAGGTTGCGGATCATGTCAAGAGACTCATCGGGAGTAGGATGCCACAGATCAACAAGGGGTGCACAAGGGCTAGTAATATACTTGTTCAAGTGATATTCATTGAAAATCTCAAGCATCTCATTTTTCCAAGCATGAAAGAACTCTCCATCAAGTATAGGCACTCTATATCTAAAACTTCCCAACATAGACTCACCCATCTTCCTCCAATGGTGATTAAACCAAAGCAATGGTGACCAAAGCAATGGTGACCAAAGCTCTGATACCAATTGAAAGGATAGAGAAGAGGTGTCTAGACGGGGGGGATTAGACCCTCAACAAAGAAAAGTAGCAGTTTTTAATTTCTTTAAGTTAAGGTGGAGTTCTAGTACAAGTTTAAACATTAACAATACATTTCAAGCCAGCATGGCAAGAGTATATGAGCAGCGTAAAGTAAAGCATGCAAGTTGCAAGAAAGTAAAGGGATGGGATTGGAGAATGCAAACGCAATTGGAGACACGGACATTTTTGGCGTGGTTCCGATAGGTGGTGCTATCGTACATCCACATTGGTGGAGAGTTCAACCCAAGAAGGGTAACGGTTGCGCAAGTCCACGTAAGGCTCCACCCATGACGGGTCCACGAAGAAGCAACCTTGTCTATCCCACCATGGCCATCGCCCACAAACGACTTGCCTCACTTGGGTAGATCTTCACGAAGTAGGCGATCTCCTTTCCCTTACAAACTCCTTGGTTCAACTCCACAATCTTGACGGAGGCTCCCAAGTGACACCTAACCAATCTAGGAGACACCACTCTCCAAAAGGAAATAGATGGTGTGTTGATGATGAACTCCTTGCTCTTCTGCTTCAAATGATAGTCTCCCCAACACTCAACTCTCTCTCACAGATTTGGATATGGTGGAAAGATGATTTGAGTGGAAAGCAAATTGGGGAAGGCTAGAGATCAAGATTCTTGTGGTTGGATTGGAATGTCTTGGTCTGAACACATGAGTAGGTGGTTCTCTCTCAGAAAATGAATGCTGGAAGTGTAGGCACGTTCCGATAGCTCTCCCCACGAGTGGAGGAAGGGTGGAGGGGTATATATAGCCTCCACACAAAATCTAGCCGTTACACGCAATTTACCAAACTCGGTGGGACCGAATCGAGAAACTCGGTCAGACCGATATGGTTCAAAATGTGAATGTTAGAGTTTTTGGTGGGACCGACGTGATCAACTCGGTGGGACCAATGTGCTAGGGTTAGGGTAAAACCTCAACTCGGTTTGACCGATTACGCAAACTCGGTGAGACCGATTTTGGTAATGAGCAAACAGAGAGTTGGTCAAGCAAACTCAGTGGGACAGATTGCATATCTCGGTGGGACCGAAATAATTGCAACGGGAAATAGAGAGTTTGCAAGCCCATCTCGGTGAGACCGAACTGATTAGGGTTTATGGCAGTGGCTATGTCAAGTGAACTCGGTGGCGCCGGATAGATCAAATCGGTAGGGCCGAGTTTGACTTTAGGTTTAGGACATATGTGGAAATAGAAAAGTGGTTGAGGGCTTTGGAGCATATCACTAAGCACTTTGAGCAAGCAATCCATTAAGCAACACCTCATCCCCTTTTAATAGTATTGGCTTTTCCTATGGACTCGATGTGATCTTGGACCACTAAAATGAAAATGTAGAGTCCTGAGCTTTTTCTAATGTTTGTCCTTAGCATCTTGAAGGGGTTCCACATCCTCTTGTCCAAGCCACTCCACTGTTGAACTCATCTGAAATATACTAGATGAAAATATTAGTCCAACAAGAGATATGTTGACATTAATTACCAAAATCACCCAGGGAGCACTTGTGCTTTCACCAGCACCATCTCATCTCAAACCCTAGTTCATCTCTTGTATTCAATCTTTGTCTCAAAACCTCAGATTGGTACATGTGGGTTACTCGTATTGTTGATTACATCTTGTAGTTGATGCTAGTTGGTTTATTTAGTGGAAGATTATATGTTCAGATCCTTAATGATATTCAATACCCCTCTGATCTTGATCATGAATATGATTTGTGAGTAGTTACTTTTGTTCTTGAGGACATGGGAGAAGTCTTGTCATAAGTAATCATGTGAACTTGGTATTCATTCGATATTTTGATGATATGTATGTTGTGATTCCCTTAGTGGTGTTATGTGAACGTCGACTACATGACACTTCACCATCTTTGGGCCTAAGGGAAGTCATTGTGGGGTAGTAATTAGATGATAGGTTGCTAGAGTGACATAAGCTTAAACCCCAGTTTATGTGCTGTTTCGTAAGGGGCTGATTTGGATCTGTATGTTTCATGCTATGGTTAGATTTATCTTAATTCTTCTTTCGTAGTTGCAGATGCTTGCGAGAGGGGGTAATCATAAGTGGGAGGCTTGTTCAAGTAAGAATAGCACCCAAGCACCGGTCCACCCACATATCAAATTATCAAAGCAGCGAACGTGAATCAAACAAACATGATGAAAGTGCCTAGATGAAATTCCCGTGTGTCCTCAAGAATGCTTTGCTTATTATAAGAGACCGTTCCAGCCTGTCCTTTGCTACAAAAAGGATTGTGCTACCTTGCTGCACCTTTGTTACAATTGCTACTTGTTGCTTGTTACACATTGCCTTGCTATCAAACTACTTGTTACCGATAATTGAGTGCTTGCAGAAAACACCTTGCTGAAAACCGCTTGTCATTTCCTTCCGCTCCTCGTTGGGGTTCGACGCTCTTACTTATCGAAAGGACTACGATTGATCCCATATACTTGTGGGTCATCATTGGCGACCCTGAGCATGCATAGTAGAGTGTTTGGCAAGACTATGAGCTTCACTATTTGATGTTCTACCTTCAAAAGTAACAAGGCAACTAACGAAAGGACTAGCTATGGTTCAAAATTCTTTAATAATAGCCTCATAATTTCCTCCTCTCCTTGACATAATGTTATCAACCACAGACTTGCAATCACATGCAATAACGATCTTTGGTAGAAAGAGATCCTCAGATAAGGCCAATGCTTCACGACAAGCAAGCATCTCCAAAGTTGTTGGGTCGGTGGTACCTCGGAGAACAAGAGGTGAGGACCCCAAGTAACTAACATCTCGGTTTCTGCATATAGCAGCTGAAGCTCCAACATTGCCATCATGTGACAGAACCCCATCCACATGAATTTTGCAAAACTCTTCGACCAAAGGCTTCCAGGAGGGATGTCCAATTGTGTTTCGGATAGCAGGCCTGTGTGTCAAGGTTGTCGGCATTACTTTGATGGACGCAAGTTCATTGATGAACCGCTCAATGTACAAATGAGTAGCCATGGGATTCTGGAATATACTTTCATGAATAGCTTTCCTTTGGGCAATCCATATTGCCCACAAAGTCACGGCCAAGATAATGAGTCCCGGAGATCAAATAACCACCTCTTTGCATTTGGATTGTTTGCCTCAGTCAGTTTTTTGGAGAGTCCCTCATCCACCAGAGCCTAAACACACCTTGTTGATGTACACTCCACGAGCGAGTGTTTCCATGAATCCACCGCACCGCATAACTGGCAATTGTCAACGTTACTCATGTGGTGGTGTTTGCAGATGTCCTTAGTGGGAAGCGAGTGTCTCACAAGGCGCCAAATTGAAGTCCTCTCTTCCTCTGAAGGATTCAAAGAGCTAGGTCGCCCCTCCAGCAGCGCCTGACGGTTCCTTTTGATCAAAGCCAAAATCTATATGAAGACCATATAGAGAAGGCTTCATTCCTCTCAAAATTCCACGTCAAGAAATCATCAACATTGCTTGTGCATAACGGGATGTTTTTGGTCGCTTGTACATCTGCCGACAGGAAGAATTTCTCAAGAATGTTCATGCGCCAGCAAGAGGATGTGTTGTCGGCCAGTTCGCTCACAAGGATGTGAGGATTAGGTGCTAAGCTCACAAAAGGACGCAAGGATGAGTCCCATGGAATCCAGTTATGATCCCACACCTTAGTTGTTGCTCCATTTCCAACCCTATGTATTATTCCATGTGTGAGTGCACCTCTCCCCTCAAGTACTGCTATCCAAATTTGCGATGGATGGAAGCCCAACTCGGCATTGACGATGGAGCTGTTGGGAAAATAAATGGCATTAAGTAGTCGCGAGCTCAAAGCTTCGGGACTGACAAGGATCCTCCACGCTTGTCCGGACAATAGAGCTATGTTAAACAACTCCAAGTCTCTGAATCCAAGACCACCGCAACTTTTAGGTTGAGTCATGTCTTTCCATGCTACCCAATTGGGTTTAAGCTGGCCTTCTTCGCTACCCCCAAAACATTTGCCGGATGAGTGTATTCAAGTGTGCGCATAAACTTCTTGGCAATTTGAAGCACGATATGGAGTACACCGGGACTACTTGGAAGATAGACTTGACCAATATTTCTTTCCCTGCTGTCGAGATCATTTTCTCAATCCATCCTTGGACTTTGCCCCATAGAGTATCTTTCAGATACTTAAAAGCACCGTATTTGGATGCTCCAATGTCAGATGTCATACCTAAATATTTCTCATTCAGAGTCTCATTATGCACATTCAGAATCCCTTTTACCTCATCTTTAACAGTAGCTGGACACCCTATGCTGAAGTAGAAAAAAGATTTGCTATTGTTAATTCTCTGCCCTGAAACTTGACAATATGATTCAACCAGGTTTGACACCTCTGATGCTCTCGTACCGTTTTCCTTGAAAAACAGTAGGCTATCATTTTGAGTTTTTTTACAGCTCGTTTGGCTCCTGTCATTTGGCCGGATTTCGCGGATTTCATTTCCGAAATTCGATGCCAACTTGTTTGGCTGTCACGAAATTGACCATTCGATTTCATTTCTGAATTCCAGCGAACAGGTACCCTAGCAAGATGTTGTCAACGAGTGGTTTTGGGTGGGATTGGATCCATAACAAGCTTATGGTTGATAGTGAGGACGTGTGGAGCAACTATGTCAAGGTAAGCACTACATCTTGAGCAACTATGTATTCATGGCATGGCCACAAGATTCAGTTTCATCTTTCATGTGGTCTCGTTTCTTACTTAATTACTATCTTTTATTGTCACTCATACTTGTACTGATATATCATGATGTCCATGTTTTCTCTTTGGATTTGTATTTGGTGTTCGGATGGATGTGTGTTACATTTTCCACCATGATATGAGACTATTTGTCTTCATGTTTTGCAGGCAAACAAAGATGCCGCTTGCTACAGGCACAATGTCACAAAGTTTTGGGACTCAATCAGCCTTGTCTTCTCGAAGGATCATGCCACGGGAATCGGAGCCAGAACCGCCGCTGAAAGTGTTGCGGAAATGGCTGCGGAGAATGTGAACAATGTCAACATCGAGTCTGCCGTGACATCTTCTACTCAAACCGGTGAGGAATAGAAGAAGAAAAGATACCGATCAGATGACTCAATTGCATCTATACTTGGTGAAAAACTGGATAATTTTACAAGCGCCTACAAAGCCGATATTGCTCAAGTTGTTCCTCGCGATAAACCCTCCTCTCCTAAAGAAATACTTGATGCTCTCAATGCAATTGCTGGACTTGATGATGATGACTTGCTGGCAGCTTATGATATCCTCATAGCAGATGACCGCAAGTTCAAGGCTCTTATGGCTCTGCCTGAAAGAATGAAGAATAAATGGATCCTCAAACAAATCAGCCAATGAAGGTATGTTGCTAGCTGTTATTCATGGTTGATTTACTGGTTATAAAGCACACTTCAGTACAAGGATAGAGTTTATGTGCTTGTTGTTGGTCATGCATGCGGAGTTCGCTGGTTGGCCTGTGTAGTTTGTTACTTGCAAAAATGGAGCTTTTGCTTGTAGCATGATTTTTTCTGAATGCCGCTTTACATTAGTTGCTTGCCTGTTCTTGTTCATTACCATTTGGCCATGGACAACTATTATGCAGAGTATGCTTGTGATCTTTTAGGAATAGAAACTGCTATTTGCTGAAAGCCTGCAAGCTTTTGATGCTTACTGCATTTCAGGAATATGAACTGCTCTTTGCTATCACTACTGCAGGATGCTGCTAACGCGACACTACGATCTTCGAGAAACTGTGTGCGATGCAATAATCGCAAACGGTGTTGTATGAAAACCGTCAAAAAAGGTGAAAGCGTTTGCGATGGAGGATGCATCAAACACGGTTCAGATCTTAGTTGTGTGTGCGATGAAGGGCATATGGTTCAGTTCAATAAACTGTTTGTGGTGAGGAGGAACAAAACAAACGGGCAGCCCGATGAAGGCGTGTGCGATACACAGCATACGGTTCACTCGGATGAACTGTTTGTGATTAGGCAACACAAAAGAAACGGGCAGCCAGATGAAGGTGTGTGCGATATACAGCATACGGTTCACTCGGATGAACTGTTTGTGATTAGGCAACACAAAAGAAACGGTCAGCCAGATCAAGGTGTGTGCAATATACGGCATGTGGTTCACTCGGATGAACTGTTTGCGTTGACACAAGAGAACAGAAACGGTTCAACTTAACAAGATGTGTGTGTTGTGCGATGGGATTGCATGCGGTTCACTCAGCCCTTGTCGTTAGTGTGTGACCTCTGTGGCAGTCGTTCACTCCCCAGGCGCCTCTTCGTGTACCGTGGCAACCGTCCACCAACTCTTCGCCTTTCTCTCTTGATTTGGAATTGCTGTTGCACGCTAGCTCTTCCTCCCTCCTCCATTTGCCTTCACCCTTCCTTCTGCCATTGTTTGATCATCTTCTCCATGGAGGGAACAAGCCGGAAACGACCCCGTTATTCTTGCCCCAATCTGAATGATGACGCGGTGGAGGAACTCATTGATCGGTGCGACATCATCACCTCGGCTAGCATGGCAGGTTCTTTCAAGCCCATTCTCGACTCAACTAATAACATCATTACAAGGAACCCAAGGGTCCAGGAGCGGTTTGATCTCCCCTATCTTCTTCGCCATGACCCTGCTGACTGGCGCGGGGACGAGGGAAGCCTCGCCTTGTGCAAGTTGATGCCGCTCTATAATGATACGTATGATGTTAAGATGCCATCGCTTGAGCGCAAGGCTTGGGCAGGCGCAAATGGAGATTGGGTTGTTTACATTGGGTACAACTGCGAGTGGGAACTTGTGAATGTATACACTCGTCACCGGGTTCCACTTCCAAAAATCTCAGACGACTGCCGGTATTCTACGTGAATTCAAATATGATCATGCTGACTGTCGTCTACGGAAGATAGCAATTTGTCGAGTTCCCAGCCGCTCTTGGGATTACTCGAACTATGAAGTTATTGCTATCTTCGACAAGCTTGTTGCCTTCCTTACTTCCACGCTGTAACACCCCGGATGTAACTTTCCATATTTGTAACTCCAACTCTTGCCATTTTCGGCTATGTGCTATGATATTCCCTTCGTGGTCGGGTTTTGTTTTTCATTCTGCATTTTGCTCATGTCATGCATCTCATATCATGTCATCATGTGCATCTCATTTGCATACGTGTTCGTTTCATGCATCCGAGCATTTTCCCCATTGTCCGTTTTGCAATCCGGCACTCCCACATCCTCCGGCGCACCCCTCTTGTTTCTTTTCGTGAGCGGGTGTTGAACGTTCCTGGAATGGACCGAGTCTTGCCAAGTGGCCTTGGTATACCACCGGTAGACCACCTGTCAAGTTTCGTTCCATTTGGAGGTCGTTTGGTACTCCAACGGTTAACCGGGTAACCGCAAAGTCCTTTTGTGTGTTGCAACAAAACCCCCCTCCAAACAGCCCACAAACCCATCTAAGTCACATCCATGCTCTAGGTCGTTCGATCACGATCGTGTGGGCGAAAATCGTGCTCCATTTGGAGTCTCCTAGCTCCCTCTACCTATAAACACACCTCCCCCTCCGAAATCCGGGTCAAACCCTGGTTCATTTCCCCTCCGCGCCGCCGGACGCTTCTTCCGTGGCCCGAGCCGCGCCCGCGCCTCCTCGCCGCCCTCCGCCGCCAGCGATGCCTCGTCGCCGGCCGGCGCTCCTCGCCGCCCGTGTCCGCGGGCACCGCCGCCGTTCGCCGCGCCCGAGCGCACCCGCACCCGCGCCGCCGCGTCCCCCCGTCGCTGGCGCCGCGCCCCTTCTTCCTCCTCCCCGGCGACGCCTCCTCCGGCCGCCCCGTCCTCCGTCTCCGGCAGCCACCCCGGCGAGCCCTAGCCGAGCGCCCAATCCAGATCTGGACAGTGGGTTGACTTCTCCTCTCCCCCGAATTCTTCTAAGTCTCATATTTTTACATTATATGCCTCTGTTCATTGCATCATAACTCTCTGCATATAGCTCCGTTTCATGCGTGTAATATGTCGAAATGTTCATCTCGAGTTTCTCTTCATTTTGTTCCATTATGCCATGTTCATTTGAGTCCATGTTGATGCCCAAATCTCTGGTGCAAGAGTGCTATATGCTGTTAACTGCTGTTACTTATCAGAACATGAGGATTTGTTATTTTTGTTGCATTTGATGCGTGCATCTTATGGGCATGAGCTCTACATGTGTTTTGATGTATGCCATGCCATCTTTACAGAGGTGTATGCCATGTATTTTTGTGATCTCTGTGGTGACTAGCACAAGCATGCAAACTAGGCTTCGTGATGTTTCTGATTTCAGGGACTTAGTAATTTTACCGTCTGTGACTGCTGTTATTTTGTTGCTATGTATCTTTGTGGCTACAGAGAGATCAATGCTTCTTTTGCTGATGTTCAGTAAAGATGTTTTGTAGATATAGTTGTGCTATATCCAGTCATGCCCCTGTTTGAAATTATGGAGTGCCGTAGCATGTCTTAATCTTGCTCTACTTTTGCTATAAAATATTTCTGGCAGATTGTTTACGTGTTACTCAATTTTACCAAGGTTGTTGTAGTTGTTTCATACATGGTATGTATTTTCTCTTGCCATGGATAGCTTCATAAACATGCCATCTTGCTGTAGGCATGCTTTTTTTGTCATCCATTGCCTTGTGATGAGTGAATCAAGCTCACCAAGATGCCCTCATAATGTCTGTTTTTGCCATGCTCTGTTTTCTGCCAAGTCTGAAACCTGTTAACGAAACTTGCTATGTTACATGGTTGCCATCATATCTTCTGATCCTTTTTGGCTCATGGTCAGTAAAGGACTTTTGTCATATGCATTTAGTAGATTCATGCCATGCCTTGTTTTGCTATGTTAAGTTCCTGTAGCATGTCGATTGCTTGCTCTGAACATTGCTACCTGATGTTGTTTCTGCCATGTCCAGTAATTTTACCGAGTCTGTGAACCTGATATCTTTTGCACTTTTGCCATGCTTGTTTGAACATTCTGTGGTGTGATCTAGCCATAGCTCGGTGTTCATCTTTTTTCAAGCATCTCCTGTAGATTACTGCCATATGTTTTGTTGCTATCTTGGAGTGCTGTAGCATAGTTACTTGTTGCATTCTAAGTGCTATCATGCTGTTAATCGCAGATTCGTGTCATTCTTGTTTTGCTTGCCATTTGCAAACCGTGCATCCGTTTCCGGTGATCTTTATATCGATTTCGACCGAAATCATCTCATCTTTCCAGTGGCATACTTGGTTTGCCAAGTTACTGCCTTGTTCATCATTTTTCTTCCGGAGCACGCATATGCATCGCATACCACATCTCGCATATCATACATGTTTTGCATCATGTTGCTTGTGCATTTCCCGTGATTGATTGTGGTTTCATTGCTTTGGTTCTTGCTCTGGGTAGAGCCGGGAGATGAGTTCGTGAACAAGGAACCTGTTGAGTACGCTTACGAGGATCAAGCTTTCGACAACTCTGAGAACCTTGCAGGCAAGATGACCATACCCTCGAAATCACTTCTATCTTTGCTTTGCTAGTTCTTCGTTCTATTGCTATGCTGTGCTACCTACCACTTGCTATATCATGCCTTCCATATTGCCATGTCAAGCCTCTAACCATCCTTTCCTAGCAAACCGTTGTTTGGCTAAGTTACCGCTTTTGCTCAGCCCTTCTTATAGCGTTGCTAGTTGCAGGTGAAGTTGAAGTTGGTTCCATGTTGGAACATGGATATTTTGGAATATCACAATATATCTTATTTAATTAATGCATATATATATTTGGTAAAGGGTGGAAGGCTCGGCCTTATGCCTGGTGTTTTGTTCCACTCTTACCGCCCTAGTTTCCGTCATACCGGTATTATGTTCCTTGAGTTTGCGTTCCTTACGCGGTTGGGTGATTTATGGGACCCCCTTGACAGTTCGCTTGAATAAAACTCCTCCAGCAAGGCCCAACCTTGGTTTTACCATTTGACCACCTACCACCTACACTTCCCTTGGGTTTTCGCGAGCCCGAGGGTCATCTTTATTTTAGACCCCCACGGGCCAGTGCTCCTTCGAGTGTTGGTTCGAACCGAGCTGCCTGCGGGGCCACCTTGGGGAAACTTGAGGACTGGTTTTACTCGTAGCTAGTCTCATCTGGTGTTGCCCTGAGAACGAGATATGTGCAGCTCCTATCGGGATTTGTCGGCACATCGGGCGGCTTTGCTAGTCTTGTTTTACCATTGTCGAGATGTCTTGTAAACCGGGATTCCTAGACTGATCGGGTCTTTCCGGGAGACGGTTTATCCTTCGTTGACCGTGAGAGCTTATAATGGGCTAAGTTGGGACACCCCTGCAGGGTATTATCTTTCGAAAGCCGTTCCCGCGGTTATGAGGCAGATGGGAATTTGTTAATGTCCGGTTGTAGAAAACTTGTCACTTGACTTAATTAAAATACATCAACCGTGTGTGTAGCCGTGATGGTCTCTTCTCGGCGGAGTCCGGGAAGTGAACACGGTTTGAGTTATGCATGAACGTAAGTAGTTTCAGGATCACTTCTTGATCATTTCTAGCTTCGCGGCCGTTGCGTTGCTTCTCTTCTCGCTCTCACTTGCGTATGTTAGCCACCATATATGCTTAGTGCTTGCTGCAGCTCCACCTCATTACACCATCCTTTCCTATAAGCTTAAATAGTTTTGATCTCGTGGGTGTGAGATTGCTGAGTCCTCGTGACTCACAGATTCTACCAAAACAGTTGCAGGTGCCGACGATGCCAGTGCAGATGACGCAACCGAGCTCAAGTGGGAGTTCGATGAGGAACGTGGTCGTTACTATGTTTCTTTTCCTAATGATCAGTAGTGGAGCCCAGTTGGGACGATCGGGGATCTAGCATTTGGGGTTATCATATTTTCATTTGGATTTTGACCGTAGTCGGTCTATGTGTGGATTTTGGATGATGTATGAATTATATTTATGTGTTGTGTGAAGTGGCGATTGTAAGCCAACTCTCGTTATCCCATTCTTGTTCATTACATGGGATTGTGTGAAGATGACCCTTATTGCGACAAAACCACAATGCGGTTATGCCTCTAAGTCGTGCCTCGACACGTGGGAGATATAGCCGCATCGTGGGCGTTACACACGCCTCGATGCATATTGCTCAAAAATCAATTTATGTACACGGATGAGTACTGTGATGCAATTCAATACGAGGGTCTTGTGTTTGCTGCCACCACTTGTGGAACTGTTTTTGCATGGAATCATCATGCTTTCGGTACGTTTGTCTTCCACCGTAATTATAATTGTTTCATCCACATGCATGCGGGTTAGCTAGTTTCCCTTTACTAATTAACCTTCTTGTGTTTCCAAGATCCTGTGAACATTCCACCACCTATACTTGAAAATTTTATTCACGAGCATGAGGACGAGTAGGACCCATATACTCAGTGGCGCCTGGCAACTTATTCTGATGGATCACCTCTTCTTGTCTGTATATGGGGCACTACTGATGTTACTAAGGAAGCAGGTGTTGTCTCGTATGGTCGCACTCTCCGGACCTATTCCAACATCTGTTGCAGGGTATTCAGGATGGATACTAGTGTACTAGCGCCAACACCTTCTCCCTTGTTCAGTATTGAAAGTCTTGGAGGAAACTCGCTCTTCCTTGGACAAAACTATCCAATGATGGTGGAAGGCGATCCAGCTGTTGTTGACACAATGTTACTACCATTTATGAGAAGCAACTGTACTTATACCTCGGACATTACTATGCTTCCCTACCGTCCCAATATGGGTCCTGACATAGGCTGCTTCAGCCTCGATGATCAGTCCTGCATTGGTCTCGAGATTGACAGTAGCTGGCCCTTCACAGAGAATCACTTCTGGTTCAAAGCAAGCGTTTCCAACGCCGATGAGTCATTGAGCTAAAGTTCATTTCATCGCTTTGTTATTTGTTGTGTGAGAAAAACTTTACTAGAATGTTTTGTTGGAAATGATCTATAATCCAACGTGTATCCTTGTTGTCGTTGTGGGTTGATGACTTGTTGTATGTAATCAATGGTACATTTGCATATGCGTCCATGAACTCACGCATGCTAGTGGTGTCCATATGAACAGTGCTAGTGATTTTAGTTGCAAAAATTAGATAGTGCTAGTGATTTGTAGCTGCATATTTTGACAAATCGCAGTGCTACAAGGTTGACAAATGGCAATGTTAGTAGATAAAAAAATGTCAATCTTTCCAGTTTGAGAAATGGCAACATACCCAAAATGACAGACATGCAAATCTTACCCAATTGTTTGTACGTGGTTGCACACGGGTCATCCAAAATAACTGTTTGCGTTGAAGGGATGCAGAAATCCTGCTCGGCACATTTTCCCATGGCTTCCTGGGGAAGCTGTCGGTTTGCATACGGGTGTTCTAACTAAAACGTTTGCGATGAGTGTTTTATATTTAAAAACCGTTGACGTTTTTTTAAGAAATTCATTTGATAAGTCTATACATTAAGAGAGAAAAACGCAAGTTCGTTCAAACCATATCTTTCATTCAGTCACACTGCGAATTTATATTCATATGATCGAGAATTCAAGATACAGTATTAAACCCCAAAAAAATATTTCCAGCGGCGGCGGAGGCGGCGTGCCGCACCGTCGTTCTCGTTGTCGTCCTCCGGGACGCCATTGTTGAAGTCTTCAAGGAAGAACAAAATGTTCTTCACTTGAAAATCAAACATCATGTCGTCGCGCGATCGACGGGCGAGGCGCGGGAGGACGGCAACTGGCACCGCTGAGAGGTAGCGGTCGACGGCAGCGTCCCACGCCGCTGAGGGGGGGCGCACGGGCACAGCGGGTGCAGCCAAACGCACGGGGACCGGCGCCGCAGTGGGTGGAGGGGCGCGCACTGGTGAGGCGGGTGCAGCCAAACGCACGGGGGCCGGCGCCACGGTGGGTGGAGGGGCGCTCACGGGCACGGGCACATGCGCTGGCGCTGGCATGTACACGAGCTCGCGCGGGTCTGCGGAGACCTCGCTGATGCCCGCGGCTTCCAGCTCTGCGATAGTGCTCGGCGACCAGCCCGTCAATGCTACGGGGATGGTCGCTGGCGCGGGCGCGGGGATGGGAGCTGGGATGGGAGCGGGGGAAGGAGCCGTCGCGGCCAGCTCGTTCTGGGCCATGTCCATGAGGCCCCATTCCTCCTTATTTTCTATCTCCTCCGGCTCGGAGTCGACTTCACCAAACTTGAAGACTAGTGGCAGATGATCATTCTGCGCCATGGCGGTGGAGGTCTGCGGGGGGAGGGGAATGGGAGGCAAATGGTAAGGCCGCCCGTATTAAACAGCGGTTCGAGCGCCATTAATGGAGAGGAAGGCGGGCAGCCATCGAAGTCAAATGGCTCGCTTCCCAGTGAGCCTTCGCAGCATACAACACGCACGCTTCCCGGTGAGCATGCGCATTGGAGGACAGCTTGCACGCCTCTCGGTCAGCCTGCGCACCGGACTGCGCTCGCACGCCTCCCGTTCAGTCAAGGTCAAGCAGCTGTCCGCACGACACCTCCTACAGCCATTAAAACCAAGACACGTGGCGTCACGTGAATCGTTAACAGAACGCACATGATTTGAATTATACAAACGTTTGAGATATTAAAGTGGCAGCTAATTTTTCAAAATGCCTTTGTTGGCTGTCATTATTCGAGTGCGCCTTCTCTCAAAATGGACATGAAAAATACCACATCATGTCGGGTCCATTCCATTATACCATGCCAAGTTTCATGAAATTCAGACGAGTTTTGGATTTACTAGAATTTAAAAACCAGGCATCTCAATGTTTTGTCGGCAATCAACGATGCCTTGGTGTTTGAAATTCATTCACATTTCTTGCATGGGACCTAAGCATGCACCCAAGGACACAGATTTGATTTTTCAACCAATTTATATGCACTAGAGCATGTGCATGTAGTTCAAATTTGACTTATGCACATAAATGCATTGAAAACTCAGTTAATGCATAAAAATGTCCAAAAGAACCCCAAAAAATCACAAAAATTGACACAACACTCCTGTTGTTGACACGAGAAAAATTTTGGAAGCAATAAGAGGCATTGGATATCGTTTCGTCCCCAAAGGTGGGACGTTCCCTACCCAAACCATGATGCTTGTTGTGAGAAGCTCTGGTTTGTGAGAAGCATATACCCAAACCTGCCCCAACGGGACAAAAAATTTACCACGGCATGTTGATGCCGCTCCATGAAAGCATGCCAAGTTTCATGAATTTCAGACGATTTTTGGATTTACTAGAATTTAAAAGCGGGGCATCTCAATGTTTTGCCGGCAATCAACGGTGCCCTGGTGTTTGAAATTCATTCCCATTTCTTGCATGGGACCTAAGCATGCACCAAAGGACACAGATTTGGTTTTTCAACAAATTTATATGCACTAGAGCATGTGCATGTAGTTCAAATTTGAATTCTGCACATAAATGCATTGAAAACTCAGTTAATGCATAAAATGTCCAAACGAACCCCCGGAAATCCCAAAAATTGACACAACACTCCTATTGTTCTATGTTGACACGAGAAAATTTTTGAAAGCAATAAGAGGCAATGGATATCGTTTCGTCCCCAAAGGTGGGACGTTCCCTACCGAAACCATCATGCTTGTTGTGAGAAGCTCTGGTTTGTGAGAAGCATATACCGAACCTGCCCCAAATGGGACAAATTTTTTAACACGGCATGTTGATGCCGCTCCATGATAGCATGCCAAGTCTCATGAATTTCAGACGAGTTTTGAATTTACTAGAATTTAAAAACCAGGCATCTCAACATTTTGCCGGCAATCAACAATGCCCTGGTGTTTGAATTTCATTCCCATCTCTTGCATGGACCTAGAAATTCACAAGGACACAGATTAGATTTTTCAACCAACCTTAGTGCATTGGAGCATGTGCATGTAGTTCAAATTTGAATTATGCACATAAATGCATTGAAAACTCAGTTAATGCATAGAAATGTCCAAACGAACCCCGAAAAATCCCAAAAATTGACACAACACTCCTGTTATTCTATGTTGACACGAGAAATTTTTTGAAAGAAATAAGAGGCAATGGATATCGTTTCGTTCCCAAAGGTGGGACGTTCCCTACCGAAACCATCATGCTTGTTGTGAGAAGCTATGGTTTGTGAGAAGCATATACCCGAACCTGCCCCAAATGGTACAAATTTTTTAACACGGCATGTTGATGTCGCTCCATGATAGCATGCCAAGTTTCATGAATTTCATACGAGTTTTGGATTTACTAGAATTTAAAAACCAGGCATCTCAACTTTTTGCCGGCAATCAAAAGTGCCCTGGTGTTTGAATTTCATTCCCTTCTCTTGCATGGGACCTAGAAATTCACCCAAGGACACACATGTGATTTTTCAACCAACCTTAGTGCATTGGAGCATGTGCTTGTAGTTCAAATTTGAATTATGCAAAATGCCTAGAAAACCCAGTTAATGCATAAAAAAGGCCAAACGAACCCCCAAAAATACCAAGATTGAACACAACACTCCTGTTGTTCTATGTTGACACTAGAAATTTTTTGAAAGCAATAAGAGGCAACGGATATCGTCCCGTCCCCAAAGGTGGTGCATTCCCTATCGAAACCATCATGCTTGTTGTGAGAAGCTCTGGTTTGTGAGAAGCTTATACCCAAACCTGCCCCAAATGGGACAAAATTTTCACCACGGCATGTTGATGCCGCTCCATGATAGCATGCCAAGTTTCATGAATTTCATACGAGTTTTGGATTTACTAGAATTTAAAAACGAGGCATCTCAACGTTTTGTCGGCAATCAACAATGCCCTGGTGTTTGAATTTCATTCCATCTCTTGCATGGGACCTAGAAATTCACTCAAGGACACACATGTGATTTTTCAACTAACTTTGGTGCATTGGAGCATGTGCTTGTAGTTCAAATTTGAATTATGCACATAAAATGCCTAGAAAACCCAGTTAATATATAAAAAAGGCCAAACGAATCCCAAAAATTCCAAGAGAACACAACACTCCTTTTGTTCTATGTTGACACTAGAAAATTTTTGAAAGCAATAAGAGGCAACGGATATCGTCCTGTCACCAAAGCTGGTACGTTCCCTATCGAAACCATCATGCTTGTTGTGAGAAGCTTATACCCGAACCTGCCCCAAATGGGATAAAATTTTCACCACGGCATATTGATGCCGTTCCATGATAGCATGCCAAGTTTCATGAATTTCAGACGAGTTTTGGATTTACTAGAATTTAAAAACCAGGCATCTCAAGGTTTTGCCGGCAATCAACAGTGCCATGGTGTTTGAATTTCATTCCCATCTCTTGCATGGGACCTAGAAATTCACCCAAGGACACACATGTGATTTTTCAACCAACTTTGGTGCATTGGAGCATGTGCTTGTAGTTCAAATTTGAATTATGCACATAAAATGCCTAGAAAACACAATTAATGTCTAAAAAAGGCCAAACGAACCCCGAAAAATTCATTCCCATTTATTCCATGGGACCTAAGCATGCACTGAAGGACACAGATTTGATTTTTCAACCAATTTGTATGCACCGGAGCATGTGCATGTAGTTTAATTTTAAATTGTGCACCTGAAATGGCTAGAAAACCAGTTTAATGTATGAAATGTCCAAACGAACCCTGAATAATTCCAATTCTTTTACGACACGCATACAGTTGCATGTTGACTGCAGATAAAAGGTCTAGCAATTCAAACACCATCCATTGCCGCTGTGACCCCATTTTGTAGTTCAAATCAAGTAGATCCAACATAGTTTATGCTCACCAACCGTCGGTGTATAGTACGCCTATGGCTTACGCGAGAAGGTGCGTCAGCTACAGTCCACAGCCGGCGTGTCAAGCACACTAGCTCGCTCCCCCAAAACTCCCGCCTCTGCATCCCTCGCAATCTCGAAAATATCTACCACCTGGAAGGTTTTAATGTTTGATAGCACATGATTAGTATGTGCGGACCGTGTGCAATGTCTGTTACTCCCGCTCTACTTCAGTCCCTTGATTCAAATTTTCAGTAGCCCCGGCATTTTACTCCCGCATCTGCATCCCTCGCAATCTCAAAAATATTTGCTCGCCCTTGATCCAAATTTTCAGTAGCCCCGCCTTGTTACTCCCGCCTAGTAAAATTTTCAGTTCCCGCAGTATTTCCTCAAACACAACCTCTGCTCACACAGACACACACAACCCTCGAAACCATTTGTAGGTCGCTGCCATCGCCGGTGCCTCCATCCTCAACCTATGCATGTGTGCCGGGGAGCTCGAGTAGCCAATGGCCAAAAAGAGGTTTATCGCGGCCTTTTCGCCTGACGCCGGCGAGGTGGCCGCCGAGGTGTCCTTGTCATCCTCCGCGGGCCCGATCCGCCGTCGCCGGTCCCCCTATCCGCCCGCCGCCGTGCCCCAACGCCGGTTCGAGGAATTCCCCGTCCTCCCCGGACCCGGCAGCTGAAGAAGTCCTACCTCGGGGTCCGGGAGCGGCGGTGGGGGACGTGGGTCGCCGAGATTACAGATCTAGAGACCCACACCCGCCGGTGGCTCGGTAGCTTCCACACGGCCGAGCTCGTGGCCATGGAGTACGACCGCTGGTAGGTCCGCTACCACGGCGCGGCGGCTAGGCTCAATTTCCCCTTCGGCACACGTCCGGTCCACCTCGTTCCGCCGGAGCCAGGGGTGGTGAGCTCGGCTATGGCGCGGGATGACCGCGAGGTTGGGAGCATCTCGAGGCCGAGGCCGCCGACGAGGCCTACATGCAAGAGCTCCGCCGGCAGCACCCGGAGCTCGTGGAGGCGGAGCGGGTGATCTTTTCCGGCGCGGAGGGCAGCGAGGTTATCGCGCTCTCCTCCGATGACGAGGTCGGAGGCGGCGAGGACGGTGGCGCGGTGGGCGGCGAGGTTATCGCGCTCTCCTCTAATGACGAGGTCAAAGGCGGCAGCGACGGCGACGCGAAGGGCGTCGAGGTGGGCCCCGAGGACGAGGAGATCGACGTCGACGAGTGGAGGAGTGCCTTCCCCAACGACCCCGATGACGGTACTGGCCTGGACCCGGCTCGCGGCACACCGTACATGACGAGGAAGGATTGGCTCGACCTCTACTTCGATCGAAAGTAGTTTAGCTTAGTTTAAATTTATGTTTTATGTTCGGTTATGCAAAACTATCTATGTTTATGTTTGAATGCATGCTACTTTCGGTTGAACCTGCTCTAAACTTGATCAAATTGAAGTTTACAACCTTAAGTTTAGGGGATCGACTAGAAAAGGCCAAAAATTGCTGGAGTATATATATATCCACTAAGGGTTTTAGTCCTTTAACTTTTTAAGGATCGCCTAGAGATGTCCTTATGACTTGTTTATTTCAGTTCTTCACAATGTGATGCTCTATATGTGCAACTATTTGCCGTGCAGTTCAATTTCATCAATAACAGTTTCAACAATACCACTATGAATTACGATATTTGGTTGCTGTTAAGGATATTGCAGTTAACATGCCTTTTCGTTTTTCAATTGTTGTTTAGCAACATGCATTGTACTGAATGACTAAATATGCAATCCCAGGCTACATAGCAACAAGGAAGAGTGTTACCTTAATGTTCTGATGATGTCTAGATATACATGTAATAAAATCTTATATAATGGGATGGATGGAGTGTTGTACTACATCATTTTTCAATTGTTGTTTAGCTTCTAATATTAACTTGGTGCTTTTAGGTACATATATCATTGCCAAAGATCCACACTTCGACCCTTTCTGCGTATGGGGCAATGAGATATTCATGAACCAGCATCAAGTGAGGAAACTGATAAAGATTGTTACTAAAATGGGTCAAAAGATGTCAATCGAACTATTTGTTTACACTTTATGCAAGACAACAGTGAACTGCAGGATGGTAAGTAAGAACCCTGTAGCCTTCTTTTTACTGCCCGTAATGAGTTGTGTTAGATGACAATATCTGAATCTTTTTTCTTTTGCAGTGGATCCTGAAGCAGTTTACTCAAGATTACCTCTCAAACTACATGATTGGCGGCCGGCCATCACAAGGGGTTGGACTAGAGTCCTGCATGCCTTCTGCATCCAGGAGAGCACAATAGGGCCATTCCGCTTCACCTTGTTCAGCAACTGGAATGTCTGTCGCCTCTTTCTTTACCATCTGTAATAGTACAAGTATAGAACCCTGGTACATCATTCTTTATTTGGTGCTTTTGTAATTCTTAAACATGTGTACCTGTGAATCGAATAATGCATTGGTTGTTTGAACCTGATGGATATGAATAAAGCTATAGCCTACTTTCAAGTTTAAATTAGGTACAATTTTAAATAGCAGCAATTAAATTAGGGCGAAATTACGTTGTGCAGGTCATTACGGCACACACGGTTGGTAAAACACAAACTTTTGTGATATACACCATAATCCGAGACGGTTCACAGAGAGGAAACGTGTGCAAGCATGCACACAGTTGCCTTTTGCAAAGCGTGTGTGATGTCAGACACTATCACATACGGTGCGGGAAAAGTAAATGTGTGTGATTGTCTACCTATCGTACACGGTTTATAATCATGAACTATTTGTGATGTGCCAGGCATCGTAAATCTCCTGTGCCTAGAATCTTCCTAGAAACCTGTCGTGCCTGGAATCTGCCTGGTTTTAGGTAGAACCACAAAACTCCGACTGTGATGGCAATGAACGAGTGGCAAGGATGAAGCGTTTGGGATATTCGAGATATCGGAAACGGCTATTCAGGGACAACTGTATGCATCAAGGCTCCCTATCCCTGACGATTTCTGGGTCTTGTGGGAAGGACCCCCCTATCGCCCACACTCACTTGGAGACGGTTCCATATGCCGTCGCGGAAAGGGGTTAAAAACCGTTTGTTTAGGACCGACGCGCACCAATGTATGCTTACTGCATTTTCTGCCCTTACTTCTTCTATACTTATTACTAGAAAGTATACTCATGTAGCTAGTTGCAATGGTGTTTCAATCATTATTCAGATCTTTACAAACAGTCTATTAGGAACGGGAGGGGATAAGCCAATGCTTGAAAACCTGAAAACATTACTAGGAAGGAGAGGGTTTTGTGCTAATGTGTGTTTAAGTTGCTGGCGGGTTCTCCGCCCTTGAGTAGATGTCGTTTGCTACAGATCCAACGGGGTCCAAGTTTCCAGATTTTCACCCAAATAAGGTTTTCACTTGATACTTCGCCTAGATAACTAGAAAAGGTTGTTTGCTACTACTCCCTCTGTTCGGAATTATTTGTCGCAGAAATGGATGTATCTAGACGTATTTTAGTTCTAGATACATCCATTTTCGAGACAAGTAATTCCGAACGGAGGGAATAGTTTCTTAGCCTGGGAATCGAAGTGTCTCAATTACATCAGTGAGAGTGGATATTTTTCTCCCTTTTGCATTTGTCCCATTATAGTGTTTTAGCTTATTGTAAAGAAGAAAATATCTGACTTTTTAATTGTGCCAATTAATAAATTAAGATGGTGTTTAGAAATTAAACATTTGCTAACTACTGTAGTAATTTTGCTTACATGCTTCACATGATATCTGCAGGGCAAACCAAGATCTTCATGCAAGTTCACATGAAGCCAGAAGGCCAAACCAAGATCTTCATGCAAGTTCAAGCCCCTTTGTTGGATGCGAATATTTATTTTTTATCGTCCTAATGCATTTGTAATGCGAGTCGTAGTCTTTTATCTTCCATATCGTGCTTAATAAGCTATGAACATTCGAAGAACTTTCTTTCCGACGAGCACAAGTTTCAGCCTTTAATGGCCCTTCAAAGATCTTGTCACTATTATTGTCTGCATTTTAGATTATTATATTTGACATATTTGAATGTTTGAATGCGTGAAGATGATGCTGAAAAAATGCAGTTTTTTGGGGGGCTGATTATCATTTTTAGATTGTAAATGTGTTGATTGTAGATATTGAGATATGCACATAGCAGCCAAACAGCATATGGCATTTATTTCACAAATCCCCTATGGCAGCCAAATAAGAAAATTGAACTTGGAATCCAAATCCCACAAAATGAAATCCTCCTTGGAATGAGATTTCATTTCATTTCTATCAAATGAAATGAAAGCCCGGGTGCCAAACGATCTGTTAGGGATATTTTGAGTAATCATTGATGATTAGATTTTTTTTTGAGAAATTATTGATGATAAGATAATTAGATGAACATGTGAAAGGGCCACCGCCGTGAGGCCCAGCGAAAATTCGACCGTTGCGTGCCTCACTAAAGTACTCGACCGTTGGGCGCACACGACCCCTTCCCTTCCTTCCTTAAGCCGCGCGAGCGCGACTACCCAACACCGGATCATCACGCTTCTACTCCCTCATTTCCATTTCTGCCTTCCGAGTCCGATCTCATATCAACTCAAAACCTTCCAATTCAGAACGCAACTTCCAATGGCGGCGGAGCCCACCAAAAACGACGCCCACGTCGTGGAGATCCCGGTCACCGGCGACGGAGCGGAGCCAGCCAGCGGCGCGTTCCTCGGCAAGGCGGCGTCGGGGCACCACCCGCTGGGCGAGATCGCCGACAGCGGGGGCCACCTGCTGCTGCTCAAGCTGTGGCAGCGGGAGGAGTCCCGCCTCAACCGCCGCGCGTGCGCGCTCGAGGCGGTCATGGACGCGGCGCGGCGGGACGCCTTCTACCTCTGCGCGGCCTTCCTCGCCCTCCACGGCCTCTCCCTCGCGCTCCTCTTCGCCGCCTCCGTCGCGGGCGGCCCCCCGTCGCGCGCCTGCGGGAGGTGGTGGGCGCCGTCGTCCCTGTCGCTGGCCGCCTCCCTCGCGCTCGCGGCGGCCGTGCAGCTCCGCGTCTGCGCCTACTGGCGCGCCGCGCGGCGGCTGCGGCGGGAGCGCGGCGACGCCCGGGCCCTCGCGCGGTGCGTGCAGGAGCTGCGCATGAAGGGCGCCTCGTTCGACCTGTCCAAGGAGCCGCAGTGCGGGGTGACGAGGACCAACTGCGCCAGCGTCGAGGGCGCGGGGGCGTGGGGCCCGCTCCGGTGGTGCTACCGGAACGTCGTCACCGCATGCCTCCTCGCCGTCGCCGCCGTAGCCTTACCCACCGGCAAGCTCATCCTGTGCGCCTAGGACACAACCGATCTGAGTTTTCGGTGAGTTGAATTTACCTCTTGTTTACTCTGTGTGGATCAGATCTTCTGAAAATTCATGACTAATCCCCACACCAGCAGATTTGGTATGGCTGAAACATTTTACGCTTCAAATTTGTTCTGATCCATGACGAAATAACGCTTCTCTAATTCCAGGGTCGCAGGCTTCCTGGTGAATTGATTCGGAGGAAACGATGTGCTTCTAGGGCCGCAGGCTTCATGGTGTTATTTGCATAGACAGAACACTGCTTGTGCTCCGATGATCAGAGAATTTCCAACATTTTTTCTCCGCCCCGAGATGTACTCTTTGTAACGATTCAAAGCTTACTTGTATGATCCATTCATAGCAGCTGCAACTCAAAAAGGGAAATCGCATACGGTTATTCTGACTTCCTGCTTTATACTCCATGTGCTAGAATTAGGAATTCTCCATGTGCTCTTCAACCCAATTCTCCCTGCAATCCTGTTGTTTTGACGACTCCAAAAATTTGAAAGAATTTGTTCGATGATGCACTCGTCGTTGTGGTTGTTCTGTTGTCTTGTGGTTGTTCTGTTGTCGAAGCTTATTGTCATCGTGATTGCGTCATTACACACTATTATGTATTGTAGGCTTTTTCTTTGTGTGCTGAGTCCAGCCTGCACACTGTTACTGGAATCCTAGGAGTCATCCCAGACTATCTTGGAGTGGAAACCTGTGAAAATCAAGAAAAATCAATTTCAACAACCTTATTGATGAATTTATTTTATTCACATATCTACAAAATGATTATGTGCTGAACCTTGAAATTTTGCATACTTCTGGAACATCAACCTGTATGTTTTTTTTGGGTACAATTTTATAGAACTTCTAAACATGGTTTCAACATAATCTTCACCGTAACGTGGTTCACACCTGATACTTACTTCCAAAGGATTGCACCAAGCCGGATTGTTGTTCTAACATCAGACCACCCAGAGTGGCAAGGGGAGTGCATACGAAGAGTTTTGATGATTGATATGCTCGGTGCCTAAAACGTTGTTTTTGATCCGTGACAAATTTCTGCTTTCCTAATTGCAAGGTCACAAGCTTCGTGCTGAGCTGATTCGGAGGAAACGAGAGAGAACAGAAGTCTTGTTTGCATAGTGCAAATCACTGTTTCTCTACTTGTGCTCTGATGATTAGAGACCATTCACATTATTTTTCTCTCCCCTGAGATGTTGAAAGGGTTCAAAGCTTTTTTGTATGATTCATCAGTAGTAGCTGCAACTCAAAATGAAATGCTAATTTGGCCATTCTGTCTTCACCGCTAGTATGAAAAGTTTGTCCAGGCTCATCTGCACCCGGTTAAAAAACAATTCATAAAAAATTCAAAACAAATTCAAAAAATTCCAAATAAAATTTGTGTGATAGAAAATTTGATGCGTGAGGCCCGCCCCAAATTTCAAGTCATTTGGGCATATGAGCAGCTCTCAGCAAAAAAGACAAATCGGGCCAAAACAATACATAAACAGTAAACATTTTTACAGACCCCAATTTGTCTTTTTTGCTAAGAGCTGCTCGTATGTCCAAACGACTTGAAATTTGAAGCGAGCCTCACGCATCAAATTGTCTACCACACAAATTTTATTTGGAATTTTTTGAACTTTTCTAGTATTTGTTTTTATTTTTTTCGTCAGCACGGGTGCAGATGAGCTCGGGTGCAGAAATGGATTTTCAATTGTTAGGGCTCTTTTACTTCTTCAGTTTTTATCAAACTTCAAGAACAAATCGTCAGATTGATACAATCCTTTGGTTCAGGCATATGGACCACTAGAACAAATAGTCAGATATCCTTGTCCTTTAAGGCGCTGTTCGGCAGCCTGCCCGCTCCGTGCAAATTGAGAATATGGGGAGTACCGTTTCGCTGGCTCTGCATTTTTTAACTAGAACTCCGTCAGCTCCGGGAGCAGCCTCACGGAGCGGAGGGGCTCCGAACAGGTCCTAAGTGTTGTTTCTGATATTAGTTAGATTGAATCTCTGTACAAAAAATGACATCTGCAAATGTAACCAGTTTTCCAAGGCAAAGTCTGAAAGAGCCATTTGGTAAAGAAATCCGTCATACAATTCTCCCTGCAATCAAACTCCAAAATTCTGATTTCAGCATATATTTTCCGAGCAAAAGCAAGCAAGCGTCAATGACTCCACAACAGAACATATCTGATGCACAGCAAAATTGTCTTTGGCAAACAATCATTTCCCAAAGTTTGCTACTCCCTTCGATCCATATTAATTGTCCATTCTCTTATATTAATACGGATCAGAGGGAGTACATATCTTGGTATTACCCTAGGCCACCCCATATCATCCAAATTTATTTTCAAAGATGCAACACTTGCAGCGGTAGTAGTGTACACAGAGGAGAGGACAGGGCAGCAATGCAGATAGCCAACCAGTAGCATCACAACAACATACACACCCTCCTCTGCCAGTTAATCGGTCCATCTGAAATTTCAGCATTTTATCAGCTGTCAGATTGACTAATTGGCTGGCCCAGTTAATTGACCACATAGGGGGTATTCGGTTTGGTCAGGTGCCGAGTGTCTGTCGCTGCAGGCTGCAGCACAACAAGTCCAATTCACAGTCGCTGGATACCATACGGAGCCCAACATAATAGTATAAGAGAATGAACACGCAAAGCTGTTTGGTATATAAAACATACATTTTTCTAGTTTCAAAAAAGTTCGTTGGTAGCTGGTCAGTTGCTCATAACTAATCAATCCATCTTTAACCAAAGTGCCCTGAGGAATTAGAACCTCAAAGAGAATAAAGCAAAGTTTATATAGTTTAACCAAAGAAAATGTCAGGAGTTTGCATTGCAAATTCCCCATTCCTATGATGTGTTACAGGTTTTGCAAGTAACATCAAGAATCACATTGAACTAACAAAACTTCAATTCCAGTCCCTACGGCCATATGAATTTCAGTTCCTATGACTAAATTTTACATCATACATGGAACAGCGATACGCCCTTGGTAGTATACACTTACCAAAGAAGCATGGATCTCTATAAAAAAACATGCATCTGTATAAAAGAAACATGTATCTGAATTATCCGAATATATAGCAAAGGCTGTACCAATTAAACATGCACATAAAAGCTAAAAGTTATACGAACACCTGGCCCATAGTTGTTGTAATATTTGATTGTGCAACCTAAATGCCTAAAATACAGCGGGGTCATAGTTAGATGGAATATACAACAAACCATTTCACTGCAAATTACGATGAACAAAAGTAATCAGAGAAATGGCACAACATAAATTATCTTATCAGTTAGACATGCATGAGCATCATACGGCCTGCCTCGATCAGAAGAACCTAGCCGGGTTCTTCTCGGATCGAATCACTTGTAACATAGAGGAGGCCCCTCAAATAATGGCAACATCTTAAATTATTCAGCGGTGAACAAACAAACATAGGAGAGCACTAAATCAACAGCACAATCTTAGATGCAACTTAAATCCGCTGTAACATACTGCAGGTGTTACTGCTGCGGGACGTAGTAGTACCCCATGTCGGCGGCGGGCATGCCGGCGGCGGGGTGGGGCATCCCGGCGGCGACGGCCGCCTCGGCGTCCTTGGCCTCGTCCCGCGGCACGATGTCCACCAGGAAGTCGAAGACCTCGGTGCGGGCGATGGCGGCGGCGATGTCGGACTTCTGCAGCGTGCGGCGCTTGTTCTCCTCGGCGTGCGCCCAGCCGCGGTGGGTGAGCTCGAGGATGAACATCTCGCAGGCCCGGGCGAAGACGACGGGCGCCTCGGCGGCGATCATGCGGACGTCCTCGTCGGCCTTCATGATCTTCTTGATGCGGGCGAGGGGCAGGTTGTGGTTCTTGAAGTCGGTGGTGGCCTCGATCTCGCGGTACTGCTCCGCCCAGAACACCTGCAGCTGCTGCTGCTGCTGCGCGGCGGTCTGCTGCGACGCGGCGGCGACGGCGGCGGGGGGCGGCTGGGGCGCGTAGAGGGCCGGCGCGTGCGGGTAGCCGGGGGGCGGGGCGGCCGGGTAGACGGCGGCCGGCGGGTAGCCGACGGGCGCGCCCAGCACGGGGCCCGGCGGCGGAGGGGTGGTGGATTTGGGCTCCATTCCAGCTAGGGTTTCGGGGAGGAGGAGGGGATTGGGGGAAGAGAGTGGTGGTGGTGTGGAGTGACCCTCGATTGGGCTGTTGTTTTGCTGCTGCCTGCCGATGCGGAGGAATGGGAAGCTTTGTCGATCCGGGGGTGGGGGATTTATTAGAGTTTGCTTTCCGGTTTAATCTCGAGATTAAGACAACGGAGGCCGTGCGTGTGCGTGGCGCGCTGACGACTCACCATTTCATTTCCGAGGAGCGGTAGGGGCCGTGGAGTGGTGGCGTGGCGTCTAGTGCAGGGTTAAATATCTAGCGTCAACATCGCATTAACGCTGACTAAGATGACAGCGAGCGCCACCTAGATACCTTCGGGTCTAAATGTTGGTAATTTAGTCCATCTTCACACTGATTAAGATTACAATGGGTGACACCTGGATCTCTGACTGATTGAGTCGTTTGTAGAGTATCTTGAAATGATGATGAAGAGGTTGATGCTCTAAAAATGATTAGGGTAGAAGAGAGAAGGGTTTTGGTACGGGAGAAGTGTTTGCTTTTTCACATGCCCTACAATTTTTATTCTTTTCTCTGCTCCAAATGATGCTGTTGAAACAAACCATAACATTATACCCCTATAAAGAATGCTGGAGTACCTACCTCCTAGGGGCTTCCCGGGCAAGGAGGTTGTCCGTGCCGTCCGTTTCCCGGTGGCGTGCGAGGCCATCGTCATGGGGCGGCTTCGGTCACGCCCGTGAGAGCCTCTTCTCGTGGTACTCCGTGCGCAAAGGGGGGGGGGGGCGTTGTCACCTCACTGGTAGGTCGTGGGTGCCACCTAGGATACCGGCTCGCGCACGGGCCCTGCCTGTCTGTTCTCGTGGGCCCACCTATACCCGCGCCGGGCTGGTTCGGTCGCCACATCCAGGGCTTGCGTGGCGCCCGCGAGCTCACACATGGCACCTGCCTGTGACTGCTCGCTGTCTCCACCAGGGTACGCGCGGGCGCAACCTCGTTCATGGCGTGTCGGATTGTTTCTGTTCACGCAAGTCCGTGTGTCTTGCGTGAGTCGGGGTGTTCTGTGGGTGTTTTGGTCATTTGGTTAAGGTAGATGCATTTTCATATAAGTTTGTATCTCATGCGGCACACTGGATGTGTTGCGCACTAGCAGCGTTGCGTCCATTTTGGCCGACTGGCCATCATCTCACGCTTAGGGTAGCGTGAGGCGGGCGGTAAGCCGGTGGCGACCTGTGGCCGCTTTCGGCTTTGTTGGGACGTTCTCTTCCTGTCAATGGCGGTGGTGGATGGCGGTGCGGAATACCGTCAGATCCCTCGGTAGGGGTCCAGGTGTCGGAGCTAAATCCGGCAGATCTCGGGTACTGGGTCCCGAGCTGGTGATCTTTGACTTGATGGTAACAGGAAGTAGAGATGCATAATATTTACCCAGCTTCGGGCCCTCTCGAAGAGGTAAAACCCTACGTCATGCTTGTATTGTATTGATTGTGGATGGGGTACAAAGTATAGGATGATCTACCTCGAGATCGTATGAATGAATATAACCTGCCTCTACAGACTAAAACCCTCGGCTTATATAGGGACCAAGGGCACCTAGGGTTACACATGGTCGGTTGCATCTAGAGATAAACATGTCGAATATTTGAATATGTCTTGAAGTATACACCAAGTCTTCAGAGGATTCCATCTTGAGTACGTCGAGGGCCCTCGATTACGTGGCCCATTCTGCAATTGTTGGTGGTCCTCAGCCCGGCCCATAAAGGATAGGCCGACGTGGTGTGTACCTCCTAATCCAGGACACCGTCAGTAGCCCTGAACTAGTCTTCAAGCTGAGAACTATGGATCACTCCTCGGGACAGCTTCGTCTTCTTGGTCTTCGGCTTCACAGGTGAGTTCAATCTTCCAATTTGACACCATATCTGAGGACTCTTTGGGATCCAAAGCCCTCATTAACCTTTTATATCCTGCTTCTTCTTCTACTACATCCATGTGTAAACCCGGGCAATGATATACTCTAGGTAATCGACGCGTCTTTTAACAAGGCCTTCTATGAGAATAGTGTATTTTTTATCGGATCGAAAGACCCCTTTAGCTTAACAATGAAGGAATGTTATGTGAGAGTAGTGGATCGATTTGGTCGTGCCCTGACAGCTTTTGCCCGAAAACTGAACCGCCACAACTTATCGTGGAACCGAGAGGTCCCATCAGTAGTCATTAAGCCGAATTTATCATGGCTTGAGGCCGTTTCCATTGGCACGTCTCATCGATAAAGGGATCATCCTCGGGATTTTTGGCAACATCATCAATGAAAGCCCTTGAAACGCGCATGCATATACTGCACGTCGTATCGTGAACTGATGGATTTACTACGCGGCGTGGCATCGCTTAACATTTTTACTGGGATATAAAAGGGATGGATGAATCCAGTTCATCTCACGCTTGCTTCTCTGTTCCATTGCCCAAAACTCCCCCAAGCTCAAACGCCCAGAGATCTGTGTCACGCCCCACCTTCGGTCCTTTTCATATCTTTCTTTCTCTATCACAAAGGGATGGCCGGCAAGGGGAAAGTCGCCGCGCAGGGATTCGAGGAGAAGGCTGCCAGCACGAGAGGGCAATGGATGCCCTCCATTATTGCCGTCAGTACTATCACCGAGCTCTAGACTGATGGCTACCTTCCGTCCCAAGGGGTAGTTAAATGTCGATCCCTCGTCACTATAAAAAAAAGACACATCCGTGACATTTTGGGCCGAACGAATTTTTTTCTGTCATGCTTATGACACTTCTATGATGATAATTGTGACAAAACCCGGTATCATCATAGATGTGGTGGGCTCCTACTTCTATGACAAAAAATCATGACAGAAAATGGGCTTTTCATGCTGGGCGGGCCGGAGATGCAGCTGCATGACATTCTTTGGGCCGTCCATGACAAAAAAACCATGGTAAAAGCGAGGGCGAGGAAAATATAAGGGAGTTCCCGGTTACGGTGGGTGGTCGGGGGCCGAGCGATGCGCGTTTCTCTCGAACACGTGCGAGGCATTGGTCTCTAACTGAACCCAAGCGTGGCGTTCGCCTACTGAACCCGAGCGATTGCACTGCAGGCTACACGTTATTGAACCCGAGCGATCGATCGATCTGGTTGTTAACTGAACCCGATCGAGCGATTCCTTCGCTACTGCTGCTAACTGAAGCCGATCGAACCTACTGCCTCTTGATGAACAGTGAGCGTTGTTGGGGGGAGGGGGAGGGTTGGATGAACAGTTCCCGGTGGGGGGTTGGACGAACAGGACCCCGTGGTAGTAGAGGTCGTTACCGCCGGATGAACAGGACTCCGTGGAGGGATGGATGAACAGGACGACCCCGTGGAGGGCTGGTTGAACAGTAGCCGGTGGAGGGCTGGATGAACAATAGCCCATGGAGGGGTGATTGAACAGGACCCCGTGGAGAGGGTTGGTTGAACAGTAGCCGGTGGAGGAGCGGTGGAGGCTGGATGTACAGGAGCCCGTGGATGAACAGTGGTTGGTGAAGGCAGGAGGGGAGATGCCGTGGATGAACAATCATAGGTGGAGGCTAGAGGAGATCGACGGTGGATGAACAGTAGCCCGTGGAGGTTGGAGGAGGTCGATGGTGGAGATGAACAGTAGCCCGTGGAGTCTGTTTTCCGGTACGCCACACCCCTCCCGATGAACAGGACCCCCGTTTCGACCGTAGCGCTCCAACACAAGTCTGATTCCTCTGTTTTGCGGTACGCCACACCCCTCCCGATCAACAGGACCCGACCGTAGGAGGTCCAGGAGAAGTCCGTTTCCTCCGTTTCTCGGTATGCCAGACCCCTCCCGATGAACAGGATCCCATTTTGACCGTGGCCGGTTGAACACAAGGCCGTTTCCTCCGTTCTGCGGTACGCCAGGCCTCGTTTCGATCGGCTATTTCGTCCAAGAAGATTGGCTCTGATAGGTCTCCAACATATCTATAATTTTTTATTGTTCCATGCTATTATATTATCTGTTTTCGATGTGTAATGGGCTTTAATATGCTCTTTTATATTATTTTTGGGACTAACCTATTAACCGGAGGCCCAATGACAGTTTCTGTTTTTTTGCCTATTTTAGAGTTTCGCAGAAAAGGAATACCAAACGGAGTCCAAACAGAATGAAACCTTCGCGAGGATCTTTCTTGGACCGAAAGCAATCCAGAAGACTTGGAGTCAAAGTTTGGAACTCCACGAGGAATCCACAAGGCAGGAGGGCGCGCCCAGGGGGTAGGCGTGCCCCCACCCTCGTGGGCCCCTCGTCGCTCCACCGGCGTACTTCTTTCGCCTATATATACTCTTATACCCTAGAAACATGAGGGGGAGCCACGAAACCACTTTTCCACCGCCGCAATCTTCTGTACCCGTGAGATCCCATCTTGGGGCCTTTTCCGGCGATCTACCGGAGGGGGAATCGGTCACGGAGGGCTTCTACATCAACACCATTGCCTCTCCGATGAAGTGTCAGTAGTTTACCACAGACCTGCGGGTCCATAGTTATTAGCTAGATGGCTTCTTCTCTCTCTTTGATTGTCAATACAAAGTTCTCCTCGGTGTTCTTGGAGATCTATTCGATGTAATACTCGTTGCGGTGTGTTTGCCGAGATCTGATGAATTGTGGATTTATGAACAAGGTTATCTATGAATATTATTTGGTTCTTCTCTGAATTCTTATATGCATGATTTGATATCTTTGCAAGTCTCTTCGAATTATCGGTTTAGTTTGGCCTACTAGATTGATCTTTCTTGCAATGGGAGAAGTGATTAGCTTTGGTTTCAATCTTGCGGTGTCCTTTCCCAGTGACAGTAGGGGCAGCAAGGCACGTATTGTATTGTTGCCATCGAGGATAAAAAGATGGGGTTTATATCATATTGCTTGAGTTTATCCCTCTACATCATGTCATCTTGCTTAATGCGTTACTCCGTTCTTATGAACTTAATACTCTAGATGCATGCTGGATAGCGGTCGATGTGTGGAGTAATAGGAGTAGATGCAGAATCGTTTCGATCTACTTGACATGGACGTGATGCCTAGATTCATGATCATTGCCTTAGATATCTTCATAACTATGCGCTTTTCTATCAATTGCTCGACAGTAATTTGTTCACCCACCGTAATACATACTATCTTGAGAGAAGCCACTAGTGAAACCTATGGCCCCCGGGTCTCTTTCCTATTATATTACATCTCTTTTATTTACATCGCATCTCATTTACTATTTTGCAATCTTTACTTTCCAATCTATACAAGAAAATACCAAAAATATTTACTTTACTATCTCTATTAGATCTCACTTTTGCGAGTGGCCGTGAAGGGATTGACAACCCCTTTATCGCGTTGGTTGCAAGGTTCTTGATTGTTTGTGCAGGTACTAGGTGACTTGTGTGTTGTCTCCTACTGGATTGATACTTTGGTTCTCAAAACTTAGGGAAATACTTACGCTACTTTGGTACATCACCCTTTTCTCTTCAAGGGAAAACCAACGCATGCTCAAGAGGTAACAAGAAGGATTCTGCGCCATTGCCGGGGAGATCTACGCCAAGTCAAGACATACTAAGTACCCATCATAAACTCTTCTCCCTCGCATTACATTATTTGCCATTCGCCTCTCGTTTTCCTCTCCCCCACTTCTAAAACGATTTTTGAAAACCTTTGCCTTTTCTTCGCCCCTCTTCCGTTCGTCTCTTTTCGCTTGCCTCTTGTGTGCTTGTGTGTTGGATCGATTGTTTGTCACGATGGCTCAAGATAATACTAAATTATGTGACTTTTCCAATACTAACAACAATGATTTTATTAGCACTCCAATTGCTCCTACTACCGATGCTGAATCTTGTGAAATTAATACCGCTTTTTTGAATCTTGTTATGAAAGATCAATTTTTTGGCCTTCCTAGCGAAGATGCCGCTACCCATCTAAACAACTTTGTTGATTTGTGTGATATGCAAAAGAAGAAAAATGTGGATAATGATATTGTTAAATTGAAGCTATTTCCGTTTTCGCTTAGAGATCGTGCTAAAACTTGGTTCTCTTCTTTGCCTAAAAATAGTATTGATTTATGGAATAAGTGCAACGATGCTTTTATCTCTAAGTATTTTCCTCCTGCTAAGATCATCTCTCTTAGGAATGATATTATGAATTTTAAGCAACTTGATCATGAGCATGTTGCACAAGTTTGGGAGAGGATGAAATTAATGATACATAATTGCCCTACACATGGTTTGAATTTGTGGATGATTATACAAAAAATTTATGCCGGATTGAATTTTGTTTCTAGAAATCTTTTAGATTCGGCTGCGGGAGGCACTTTTATGGAAATCACTTTAGGAGAAGCTACTAAACTCCTAGACAATATTATGGTTAATTATTCTCAATGGCACACCGAAAGATCCACTAGTAAAAAAGTTCATGCTATTGAAGAGATTAATGTTTTGAGTGGAAAGATGGATGAACTTATGAAATTGTTTGCTAATAAAAGTGTTTCTTCTGATCCTAATGATATGCATTTGTCCACTTTAATTGAGAATAATAATGAATCTATGGATGTAAATTTTGTTGGTAGGAACAATTTTGGTAACAACGCGTATAGAGGAAACTTTAATTCTAGGCCGTTTCCTAGTAATTCCTCTAATAATTATGGTAATTCCTACAACAACTCTTATGGAAATTTTGATAAGATGCCCTCTGATTTTGAGACTAGTGTTAAAGGATTTATGAATTCACAAAAGAATTTCAATGCTTTGCTTGAAGAAAAATTGCTTAAGATTGATGAGTTGGCTAGGAACATGGATAGAATTTCTCTTGATGTTGATTCTTTGAAACTTAGATCTATTCCACCTAAGCATGACATCAATGAGTCTCTCAAAGCCATGAGAATTTCCATTGATGAGTGCTAAAAAAGATTGCTTTGTGAAAGCGTGTTCTTCTAGTTTTCATGATAATAATGATGAAGATCTAAAAGTGATTGACGTGACTCCTATTAAATATTTGTTTTCCAATATGAATCTTGATAATGTAGGATCGAAAGTATGTCTAGAGGGGGGGTGATTAGACTACTTGACCAAATAAAAATCTAGCCTTTTCCCAATTTTAATTCTTGGCAGATTTTAGCAACTTAGCACAAGTCAAGCAATCAACCTACACATGCAATTCTAAGAGTATAGCAGCGGAATGTAAAACAATTGCATATGAAGGTAAAGGGAGGAGTTTGAGGGAGCAAACGCAATGTTGACACGGAGATTTTTTATCCGTGGTTCCGATAGGTGGTGCTATCGTACATCCACGTTGATGGAGACTTCAACCCACGAAGGGTAACGGTTGCGCGAGTCCATGGAGGGCTCCACCCACGAAGGGTCCATGAAGAAGCAACCTTGTCTATCCCACCATGGCCGTCACCCACGAAGGACTTGCCTCACTAGGGTAGATCTTCACGAAGTAGGCGATCTCCTTGCCCTTACAAACTCCTTGGTTCAACTCCACAATCTTGACGGAGGCTCCCAAGTGACACCTAACCAATCTAGGAGACACCACTCTCCAAGAGGTAATAGATGGTGTGTTGATGATGAACTCCTTGCTCTTGTGCTTGAAATGATAGTCTCCCCAACACTCAACTCTCTCTCATAGGATTTGGTGGAAAGATGATTTGAGTGGAAAGCAACTTGGGGAAGGCTAGAGATCAAGATTTATGTGGTTGGAATGGAATATCTTGACCTCAACACAATTGTAGGTGGTTCTCTCTCAGAAAATGTATGTTGGAAGTGTAGGCATGTTCTGATTGCTCTCTCCATGAATGAAGAGTGGGTGGAGGGGTATATATAGCCTCCACACAAAATCTAACCGTTACACACAATTTACCAAACTCGGTGGGACCGATTCAGAGAACTCGGTCAGACCGATTTAGTTCAAAATGTGAACATTAGGATTTTTGGTGGGACCGACATGTCAACTCGGTGGACCGATGTCATTAGGGTTAGGGCATAACGTAATCTCGGCGAGACCGATTACACAAACTCGGTTGGACCGATTTTGGTAATAGACTAACCAGAGAGTTGGTCAGGCAAACTCGGTGGGACCGATTCGCTCATCTCGGTTGGACCAAAACGTTACGAAAGGGAAACAGAGAGTTTGCATTGCAATCTCGGTGGGACCGATCGCTCATCTCGGTTTTACTGAAACGTTACGAAGGGAAACAGAGAGATTACAATCCCATCTCGGTGAGACCGAGATCCCTATCGGTGAGACCGAAAAGACTAGGGTTTGTGGTAGTGGCTATGCCAAGTGAACTCGGTGGCGCCGGATAGATCAAATCGGTGGGGCAGAGTTTGACTTTTGGTTTGGGACATATTTGGATGTGAGAAAGTAGTTGAGGGTTTTTGGAGCATATCACTAAGCATTTTGAGCAAGAACCTCATTAAGCAACACCTCACCCCCTCTTAATAGTATTGGCTTTTCCTATGGACTCAATGTGATCTTGGATCACTAAAAATGAAATGTAGAGTCTTGTGCTTTGAGCTTGAGCCAATCCTTTTGTCCTTAGCATTCTAAGGGGTCCACTTTCTTAACCCATGCCATGCCAATCATTGAGCTTTCCTGAAATATTTATCTTGAAATAGCATTAGCTCAATGAGCTATATGTTGTTAGGAATTACCAAAACCACCCAGGGATAGTTGCACTTTCAATCTCCCCCTTTTTGGTAATTGATGACAACATATAGATCAAAGCTTCGACAAATGATCATAAGATTGGAAAACATCGTCGCTTTGAGCAAGAGCTCCCCCTAAATTTGTGCATTATTCAAAAATTTGCTTTTGAATGCAAATGCACAATCGATTAGGATCATGGATTACTCTTCCATGTCACATACATCTTGGTGGAGCGCTCAAAATGATAGAAATTGAAAGCATGCACTCATCACCAAGCAAGTGAATGATCATATAAGGATATAATAGATAGTATCAACAAACAAGCATTAAGGGTAGCATATGATGAAACACATGATCAAACAAGTATCTCACAAGGACATAAAGTATCTCACACAAGCACACAATAAAGAAGTTCAACCAAAATAGCAAGAGAGATAAAAAGCAACACTCTCTCTCGAAGCCTATGATCTATACATTTTTCTCCCCTTTGGCAACAAGTTACCAAAAAGTTCAAAAATGCATAGTGCTAAACGTCTCTCAGGCTTGATCTTCGGGAGGTGGTGTAGATAGAACTCCGAGGACGAAGGCATCCGTTGATGTAGTTGGAGCTGGTGGAGTGGCTGCTGGAGGTGGCACTGGAGCTGTAGCTGCTAGTGCTGATGCTGTAGCTCTAGTATCTGTGACTGGCACTACCGCAGACCTCTGGCTTCGGGGCACTCTAGAGACTTGCCCTTCTTCTCCTTTGCTTCCTCCTGAAGCTGCTCAACTGTTGTTTGAATCTCAGTTACCTTGACATCAAGATCATAGAATTTATGCTCAATGATCCTCTCCAAGCTCTCCTGGTTTTGAGTCAGGGTGGCCAAGCCCTTCTCAATCCTCAAAGTGGATTGGATCAGATATCCAAGTTGATCTTGCTTGCTCTTTAGGAAAACTTGAGATGCCTCTTCAACACTTGGCATCTTGGCAGCTTTCTCAGCCTTTGCTTTGGCTCTCTTCTCCTGTGCTTGAACAGATGTGGGGTCTTCCTCATTCATCACGACAGTTTTTTCTTCAAAATCAGGATGCAAAGGAAGGTGCTCCTTGTCCAACAGATATGTTCCTGTGCCCATCTTGGAGTTGATGAGCTCCTGAATGTGTGGAGCATACCCACAACTTCTCTTCTGATCAGCAGCTGTTCTCTTGATTGTTTCTACAATCAAACTCATAACCTTGAACTTCTGAGGCACATCAAACAAGTGTAGCAAATTGATAACATGTCCTCTGATCATCTTGTGATCTCCAGACTTGGGTAGCAATGTGTGCCTAAGGATCCAATTGATGGTAGGTAGACCAGACAACAAGAAGTGTACAGATCCAAGCTTGTGAGTCTCCAAAGCTTTATCTGGGATCTCTCTGTACATGTGTGCCATAGTGTTGTGGTCTTTCTTCTTGCTGGCATACACATCCAAGTCATCTTCATGTTCTTCAGGGGCATTGATCAGCTTGGTCCATTCTTCAACTGTGGATTGGTACTTGGTACCTTCTGACATCCAAACTATCTTCCCATCTGGGTAAAAGTGAGCAGTGGAGTAAAACTGCATGATCAGCTCATCATTCCATTTTGTGAGCTTCTGAGCCACAAATTTATCAACTCCACATGATTTGAAGCTGTCATAAACTCCTGGAAAGTGATCTTCATTTTCTTTGATGTATTCCTAGTCAACCCATCTCATGTCACAGACAATGGGCTTCTTGTCAAGCAGGATAGTGCTACCTCTTGAGCACTACGTTGGTTTTCGCTTGAAGAGGAAAGAGTGATGCAGCAAAGTAGCATAAGTATTTCCCTTAGTTTTTGAGAACCAAGGTATCAATCCAGTAGGAGGCCACGCATGAGTCCCTCGCACCTACACAAACAAATAAATCCTCGCAACCAACGCGATAAGGGGTTGTTAATCCCTACATGGTCACTTACGAGAGTGAGATCTGATAGATATGATAAGATAATATTTTTGGTAGTTTTATGATAAAGATGCAAAGTAAAATAGAAAGCAATAAAAATAAAAGTGTTGTAAGATTAATATGATGGAAAATAGACCCGGGGGCCATAGGTTTCACTAGTGGCTTCTCTCAAGAGCATAAGTATTTACGGTGGGTGAACAAATTACTGTTGAGCAATTGATAGAATTGAGCATAGTTATGAGAATATCTAGGTATGATCATGTATATAGGCATCATGTCCGAGACAAGTAGACCGACTCCTGCCTGCATCTACTACTATTACTCCACACATCGACCGCTATCCAGCATGCATCTACAGTATTAAGTTCATAAGAACAGAGTAACGCCTTAAGCAAGATGACATGATGTAGATGGATAAACTCATGCAATATGATATAAACCCCATCTTGTTATCCTCGATGGCAACAATACAATACGTGCCTTGCTGCCCCTACTGTCACTGGGAAAGGACACCGCAAGATTGAACCCAAAGCTAAGCACTTCTCCCATTGCAAGAAAGATCAATCTAGTAGGCCAAACCAAACTGATAATTCAAAGAGACTTGCAAAGATAACCAATCATACATAAAATAATTCAGAGAAGATTCAAATATTGTTCATAGATAATCTTGATCATAAACCCACAATTCATCGGTCTCAACAAACACACCGCAAAAGAAGATTACATCGAATAGATCTCCACGAGAGAGGGGGAGAACATTGTATTGAGATCCAAAAAGAGAGAGGAAGCCATCTAGCTAATAACTATGGACCCGAAGGTCTGAGGTAAACTACTCACACTTCATCGAAGAGGCTATGGTGTTGATGTAGAAGCCACTACAAAAAAAAGACACATCCATGACATTTTGGGCCGAACGAATTTTTTTCTGTCATACATATGACACTTCTGTGATGATAATTGTGACAAAACCCGGTATCATCATAGATGTGGTGGGCTCCTACTTCTATGACAAAAAATCATGACAGAAAATGGGCTTTTCGTCCTGGGCGTGCCGGAGACGCAGCTGGATGACATTCTTTGGGCCGTCCATGACGGAAAAAACCGTGGTAGAAGCGAGGGCGAGGAAAATTTTGAGGAGTTCCCGGTTACGGTGGGAGGTTGGGGGCCGAGCGATGCGCGTTTCTCTCGTACACGTACGCGCGTGTGTGCGAGGCGTTGGCTCTAACTGAACCCGAGCAATTGCACTGCAGGCTAGGCGTTACTGAACCCGAGCGATCGATCGATGGCTGTTAACTGAACCCGATCGAGCGATTCCTTCGCTACTACTGCTAACTGAAGCCGATCGATGCTGCCTCTGGGATGAACAGTGAGCGTTGCGGGGGGGGGGGGGGGTGGATGAATAGTGAGCGGTGGCATTGCCTCTGGATGAACAGGACCCCGTGGTGTGGAGGGCTGGATGAACAGTAGACGGTGGAGGGGTGCCCGTGGAGGGGTGGTTGAACAGGACCCCGTGGTTTGGAGGGCTGGATGAACAGTAGACGGTGGAGGGGTGCCCGTGGAGGGGTGGTTGAACAGTAGCCGGTGGAGTAGCGCGCGGTGGAGGCTGGATGAACAAGAGCTCGTGGAGGCTGGAGGAGGTCGACGGTAGCGCATGGAGGCTGGAGGAGGTCGACGGTGGAGATGAACAGTTTCCCGTGGAGTCCCGTTTTGCGGTACGCCACACCCCTCCCGATGAACAGGACCCCCGTTTCGACCGTAGGAGGTCCATTTCGTCCGTTTTGCGGTACGCCACACTCCTCCCGATCAACAGGACCCCCGTTTCGACCGTAGGAGGTCCGTTTCGTCCGTTTTGCGGTACGCCACACCCCTCCCGATCAACAGGACCCCCGTTTCGACCGTAGGAGGTCCGTTTCGTCCGTTTTGCGGTACGCCAGACCCCTCCCGATGAACAGGATCCCGTTTCGAATGTGGCCGGTCGAACACAAGGCCGTTTCCTCCGTTCTGCGGTACGCCAGGCCTCGTTTCCATCGGCTGTTCCGTCCAAGCCCTCCCGATGAACATGACCAGGCATTCCGTTTCGACCTAGCCGGTTGGCTCCCACGCGTTCCGTTGCCTCTCGATGAACACGACGCATTCCGTTGCCTCCACATGAACACGACGCATTCCGTTGCCTCCCCATGAACACGACGACGACGCTGTTTCTCCGTTCCGACCCAGCCATGTCAACGAGCCCTCGCCGTACATATGCGCGAGTAGGTGTTCGAGACCCCGCCCGTATGTACACATACGTGGCCGTATTTTCTTTCTTGCACCCTGGCCGCTGTACGTACGTGTACATGCTACGTGCGCGCCTCTACTATGACACGTGCACGCCTCTACATCCACTTGTATATATGTACGTACACGTTCGCGACCAGAATGACAACGCTACGTACGCTTCGACCAGGTGGGTCCCGACTGTCAGGCACTTCCTTCCGTGCGAAGATGTGCTGGTGGGTCCCAGCAGTCACGGGGGCGAATCGTTTGGTTTTTTTTGCCCGGACGCACTTCCTTGCGTGCGAAGGTGTAGCTGGTGGGTCCCAGCAGTCAGGGGGGAAACATTTTTTTCGCGAAATACGGTGGCCCGTCCGGTGGGTCCCCGCTGTCAGGTGGAGGAATAATTATTTTGCGCGTAATAAGGAGGCACTTCCTTGCTACGGTCGTGGACCCAGCTGTCAGCGTCTCCACGCACAGTACTCTTCCGATGGAAGTCGGTCGTTGACCACATTGACCACGCCGCGCCGAGAGCACCACGGCGGTGGACGACGGCGAGGCCTAGGAAGGGGACGACACGGAGACAGGGAAGACTCGGCAGTTGTTTCCCACGCGGAGGGGAGTACGACTGTACGAGGGTTTACTGGTTCGTCTGCCGTTGCCGGAGAATAACAGCAGGTGTGGGTGAGTAGAGGGATGGCTAGGCCAGCGATGGGAGTACGGTGGGGCGGTGAGGCCTGCGCGGCAGCACAGCCGGCCGCGGGGAGGAGGGAGCAGGCAGTCCCGCCGGCGCTTGTTTGAGCGGCTGGAGCAGGAAGAGCAGAGATTGAAGAAGCACGACGGCCGTTGGATGGACATCCAACAGTCAGTTCTTGTGCGTCAACCTGTTTTTTAGGAAATCCTCAAATCTGTGGAAAACAGCATACATCCCATCTGCCATTATTTCTAATAATTTACAGCCCATTTGCTAATTCTTAAGGTTTTTTTGGAGCCCATATTCTTTTTGTTAGCATTACAGCCCATATTGTGGCCACGGTTAAAAAATTACAGGAAATGTTGCATATTTCGGTGCGGTCCGAACTATTTTTAATCCCGAAATTTCGACTCACATTCAAACTGATTTTAAAAATAAATGTATATCAATATAAAATCCAACAAATTCTCCACGCATAAAAATTAATGTAATTTAAAATCTTGAAATGAAAAAAAAGATATTTGAAACTAATTGCCGGTTTGATGTGTTTTAAAAATGTACAACCCATTTCTCATTACTGATGGACCATTTTCTCGGCCAGCCGAATGAAAGCTCTCCTTGTCTTGAAAGATTTACAGCCCAACAGGCCTGACAAAGCGACTTACTTGGAAAATCACAAAAAAACTGGGCTGTGGCCGTGGACCCAGCTGTCAGCCTCTCCACGTACAATACTCTTCTGATGGAAGTCGTTCCTTGACCATGTTGACCACGCCGCGCGGAGAGCACCACGGCGGTGGACGACGGCGAGGCCTAGGAACGGGACGACGCGGAGCCGGGGAAGACGCGGCAATGGAAGCCCGCGCGGAGAGGAGTACGAGGGTTCACTGGTTCGGCTGCGGTGTGAGGCTGCCGTCGCCGCAGGGCCTGGCCAGCGGTGGGAATAGTAGGGGGCGGTGAGGCCTCTGCGGCAGCACAGCCGGCCACGCGAGGCAGGAGCATGCGGCACGACCGGCACTGCTTTGGGCGGTTGGAGCAAGAAGACCAGAGGTTGAAGAAGCACTACGGCCGTTGGATGGACATCGTACGGTCACTGGAGGTAGAATCGTTCATATTGACTAAGTTGACAAAGCCCTTTGTCCCCGTCAACTTAGTAGGCCCACAAGTCAGCCTCCCACCAAGGTGGGTCCCAGCTAGCCGGGGGAGTATTCATTTTTTTGTGCGTAATAAGGAGGCACTTCCAGTGGGTCCGAGCTGACAGCGGGGGGAACGTTTTTTTCGCGAAATACGGTGGCCCGTCCGGTGGGTCCCAGCAGTCAGGGGGAAACAATTTTTTTCGCAAAATACTGGTGGCCCGTCCGGTGGGTCCCCGCTGTCAGGTGGAGGAATAATTATTTTCCGCGTAATAAGGAGGCACTTCCTTGCGGCTGCCATGGACCCAGCTGTCAGCCTCTCCACGTATAGTACTCTTTCGATGGAAGTCAGCCGTTGACCACATTGACCACGCCGCGCCGAGAGCACCACGGCGGCGGACGACGGCGAGGCCTAGGAAGGGGACGACGCGGAGCCGAGCAAGACGCGGCAGTGGATGTCCACGCGGAGAGGAGTACGAGCGTTCACTGGTTCGGCTGCGGTGTGAGGCTGCCGTCGTTGCAGAATAACAGGGGGTGTGGGTGAGTGGAGGGATGGCCTGACCAGTGGTGGGAGTAGTATGGGGCGGTGAGGCCTCCGCGGTAGCACAGCCGGCCATGGGAGGCAGGAGCAGGCAGCACGACCGACACTGCTTTGGGCGGCTGGAGCAAGAAGACCAGAGGTTGAAGAAGCACTATGGCTGTTGGATGGACATCATACGGTCACTGGAGTATTGACTAAGTTGACAAAGCCCTCCGTCCCCGTCAACTTAGTAGGCCCACAAGTTAGCCCAACAATATTGTGGGTCCCAGCTAGCAGGGGGTATTCATTTTTTTGGGCGTAATAAGGAGGCACTTCCTTGCGTGCGAAGATATAGCTGGTGGGTCCGACTTGTCAGCGGGGGGAACGTTTTTTGCACGAAATATAGAGGCCCTTCCTGTGGGTCCTAGCTGTCAGGTGGAGGAATCATTATTTTGCGCGTAATAAGGAGGCATTTCCTTGCGTGCGGCCGTGGACCCAGTTGTCAGCCTCTCCACGTACAGTCCACTTCCGATGGATGTCGTTCATTGACCACATTGACCAGGCCGCGCCGAGAGCACCAGGGCGGTGGACGACGGCGAGGCCTAGGAAGGGAACGACACGGAGCCAGGGAATACTCGGCAGTTGTTTTCCACGCGGAGGAGTACGAGGGTTTACTGGTTCGTCTGCCATCGCCGAAGAATAACAGCATGTGTGGGTGAGTAGAGGGATGGCTAGGCCAGCGATGGGAGTACGGTGGGGCCGTGAGGCCTGCGCGGCAGCATAGCCGGCCGCGAGAGGAGGGAGCAGGCAGTCCCGCCGGCGCTTGTTTGAGCGGCTGGAGCATGAAGAGCAGAGATTGAAGATGCACGACAGCCGTTGGATGGACATCCAATAATCACTACTCTCGTGTGTTGACTAAGTTGACAGGGCGTTGCGTGTGCGTCAACCTTTTTTTATGAAAGCATATGCGTCAACCTGTAGTAGGCGCACAAGTCAGCCTCAAATCTGTGGAAAACAACATACAACCCATCTGCCATTATTTTTAATAATGTACAACCCATTTGCTAATTCTTAAGAATTTTTTTGGAGCCCATCTTTTTTTTGTTAGCATTACACCCCATATTGTGGCCACGGTTAAAAAGTATACGAAATTTTGCATATTTCGGTGCGGTCAACTGTTTTTAATCTAGAAATATCGATTCACATTCAAACTATTTTGAAAAATAATTTATATAAATATAAAATCCAAATAATTGTCCACGCATAAAAATCAATGGAATTTAAGATCTTGTAATGAAAAAAAATTGAAACTAATTCCCGGTTTGATGTGTTTTAAAAATGTACAACCCATTTCTGGGCAAATCGAATGAAACTCTCCTCGTCTTGAAAGATTTGCAGCCCAGCAGGGCCGATAAAGCAAGTAGGCCTTGTTTGGGTATTTCTTTTAAAAAATAGAACTGGGCTAGCCATTTTCAGCAAGAAAAAACACAACTGGGCTCATGATGTGGTAAACATAAATAAAACCCTGGCTAGACGGGCCACAGCCCCCGCACAGCCCCGTTGTTACCCTGATCCGTCGCTAAAACTAGTATAAATAACAACTGCTTGTTCCTAAAAAAAACTGCACGACTTGCTGGGTCCCTGGTGTCAGCCGCTCGTAGTGTAATTCTCTCGTTTATTGACTACGTTGAAAATGGCGTGAGCCCCAGATGTCCAACCATTAGGAGGAACCATATTTTTGGTCTTGTACTATAGAGGCACTTGCTTGCATACTGCCATGACGTTGGTGGGTCCCTACTGTCATCCTCTCCATGTACAGTCATCTCCTTGTTCCTCTCGGTTGTTGACGACGTTGACAACGCAAGAGGGCGGCGCACCGCGCACGGCGAGCGAACCAAGGCCGCAAGGCGGAGGACGACGGCGAGGCCTCGGACGGAACGAACAGGAGCCATTGAAGATGCGCCGGTCCAGTCACATGCGGAGGGGAGTACGAGGGTTGACTGGTTCGGGCGCGGGTGCGTGTTGGGGCTGACGTCGCCGGAGAATAACATGACGTGTGGGGGAATAGAGGGAGGGACTGGCCAACGTTGGAGGGTACGTACGGTAGGGCGGCGGAGGCGCAGCCAGCCATGGGAGGCGGGAGTAGGCGGAGCCGACGGGGTGGTTTGGTTTGGGCGGCTGGAGGAAGAAGAAGACAAGAGATAGAAGATACATGACAGATGTTGGATGTCAATCCAACGGCTGGTAGGCAGAATCGTTTGTTGACTGGCTAGTAAGTCGACACCACCTTGGATAGGCTATTTCCTCGCGGGTCCCAAATGTCAGAATCCAAATCTGTCACGGTCATGCAGCCTTTCCTATGAAAATTTATAGCCCATTTGATGTGCTAGTTTGAAATAAGTTTGTGGGTGCTGGTGGGGGCTAATCACTTGGCTTCTGTAATGCACAGTGAGCTCAAGCAGCCGGCGAGAGTGATGTTATTTCCCTTGGTTGGGATTTGTTACAATATTTCACTCTAAATTAAATGAATGGCAAGCCAATTGTCTTGTTTCAAAGAAAATATGACAGTCACAGCCGAGTTGAAAAGGGCAGGAACATCTAACTCCAGCTTACAAACTGTACAAAAGCACGAGGGTTAATTGTTCATCAGGTTTAAAAAAAACCAGATTGAAAAGGGCAACAACATCTAACTCCAGCACTGTTTTCGGCAGTCACAGTCAAATGGATCGGTCAGGTCCATAGAATGAACATCCTGGGTCGTAAAATTTACTGGATTATGACCACAACATGTTGTAAATAGAAGCCCGGCACGTTCAAAAGCTCTTTTGCCCACCTGAAACTCCTTTTTTTGCTCTTCGACATACCCATCCGTCAAAACCATGCTGCTGATAAACTTAAGGCTGATGGACAATAGTAAGCTCGCATTCAGCAAGAAGAATGTGACAAATCTTGTGTTTGCACGGTTGGCTACAAATCGTTCTAGCGTTATTGTCTTCAATCGAATCTCATGAGAAGTGAGAAAATCCCGATGAAAGTTTGTTCACAAATTAAAAAATGTTCATGTTTTGAAAACTTGTTCACAAATTCAAAATATGTTTGCATTTTTAAATTATGTTCAGAATTTAAAAAACATGTTTTCAATTATTTTTTCAAAATTTTAAAAAAATCATGTTTTAACATTTTGTTAAAAAATTCAAAAAATATTTGGAAATTTCAAAAAATGTTCAAATTTACGAATCCACTGATTGGTCATAACATTCTTACCCCGTCCTGTTGCCTAAATAGACATGAAGATTGAAAACAGTTAAGGTCTAAAAGAAGAGTGTCGAAAGAGCAACAGCTGAACGGTTAATTCTAGTACACTATATGCGGGCTTCCAATGTGCGTGAAATTATCACCTTTATATACAACTTCTCCAGACATGGAAAGCATTGCAGCAAGCCAATAATCTTGTTCAGATCAAAACTATTCATTTGGATATATAAGATCTTGACAGAATCCAGCACCATTGATAGGCCATCCATGGAGAAACTCTTCATTGAGCATAGAACACAAAATGTGTACTCCAAGATGATATATAAATTATGCGCAGAAATTTAAAATGCAGCTTATGGTTACAAGTGTAGATGATAATATAAAGTACCTGAAGAACTGTGGAGCCAAACACCATATTGAAATGAGCACAGAGATCATGTATTACACCCAAGGTCTCCAGTTTAGGCGCAGAGAGGACGGTTATTTGCAATGGTGAATAACTAGAATCAAGGATCAACCTTTGAAGTGAAGGGGCATCTTGGATGATGAGCTGCCTTCCGCCAAAAGAAATTCCAATTCGTACAAGGTTAGGCGACTTTATTTGGAGACAACCAATTCTAACTGTGAAAACAAGCACCAAGCACTCCAGCGCAGGGCAACTGGAGTGGATGATGCTATGCAATGAGGCCTCCGATATACGAACCCGCACAAGTGAAAGTTTCTTGAGAAATGGGAGTCGAAGGTTTAGTACCAGATTGTCTGGTAGGTAGCACAGCGCAAAGGTGGCGGTGTGGAGAGAGGACGAAAACCGCAAGATGGACATCGGCGCTGAGGGCACAAGTTCATGGCGTTCGGTATGTGGTATGTGATTTCCAGGGGAATAGTAGAACTCAAGCAGCTGTAGTTCTGTGAATTCAGGGGATTTCAGCCAGGCGTCCACCGTGCAGGGCATGGTATGCTTGCTCAGGTAGCATGACGGGATGCAGAGGCTTTGAACGGAGCCCTGGTGGGAGGAGATGATGGCTCTGGGGATTTCAAAATCATTGAAGAGAGATAGCTGACGACAGTCAAGATTAAGGGGCACGGCGCGCCATAGAGGGCGCCACCGAATTGAGAGGACTTGGGTGCGGCAGCAATCATTGGTGGGGAGAAGCGAGATGATCTCCCCAAGGACGGCGTCTGGGAGATCCCTGATGCGGTCCACCCGAGATTCTATGGGTTCCTGGGATCCGGTGGGGGCGGGGTCGCCGCTTCTCCCCGCGCTGCTGGGTGCGGGATCTACAACAGGCATCGCCGCTGGCGGGAGCCTCATCTTCTTGGCGCTGGGGTCAGCCGACTCCATTTTCCTCGAGGGCGTCGCGTCGCGCTCACGGATCTGAGCAGAGTAACGAATGACGAGCCTAGTTGTAGTGCGAGCGAAGAAGAAGGGGAGCTGGGGGTTTTCTGTAGGAGTGAGGAAGAAGGGGAGCTGGGGTTTTCTGTAGGAGTGAGGTGAGGAATTTGGGGGTACGAGTGGAGCGAGCTGACGTGAGGTGGGTGTGAGCGAGGAGGAAGAAGAGCACCCAAGTTTTTTTGGGGGGGGGGGTGTGCTGGGTGTGGGTAGCGCCTCTCATTCAGTAAATATATGGGCTTTTGAATTGATTTTACTATTTACTAGTGTGGATGGGCTGTTTTGTCTTGGGCCCAGAGAAACAATTACTACTAGTACAGTGGAGACACTCTACAGCTACCCAGAAAAACAAATACTAGTACAGTGGAGACACTCTACCGCTTCTGGCTCCTCCGAGGTCATCGAAATGTCTCCCTCTACTGAATGCCGTTTTACTTTTGTTCACCGACATGCGGGCCATGCAGCGCGCGGGCCCAAATGCCATCCACCAAATTAGAAGGCAGTATGCAGGCGGAGAGTCACCCCGGTCGTAGCGAGGCAGTAACGAGCCGTCGTATCACAAAACCCCACCTCCCCGCAGTCTAAGTTTGACGGACGAAGCAACCATCATTTCACTCTTCGATGAATCCCCTTCTCCCTCACCGTCTTCAAGAAAGGCAACACTCGTATCTGCCACTGTTCTTCTCTCCGAACGAAGGGAAGGTAAGTGGATCCGTGATGTTGGTATATTTTCGTTCAAAAAAAAAGAACTTTTGCAAAGCAGTAACCGATCCTCACTCTCTTTTTTGTTTCATTGTCATTGCGATTGTGTTTTCCTTTCAGTGGTCTCCTAGTATTCGTTAGTTTCATGATGGACCAAGGAGAACCAGGCAAAGATCTGCCGATATTGGAGCAGACGAGGGAGGCTGATCCCCACGAGACAGAGAGCTCCAAGAAGATGGAGGCAACCACCGAGACGACCCCAGATACGCTCACGGCCACTACTGAGATGGTCAATGCCCCGTTTGAGGTTACAGCCCCCGTGGCACTGCAGGAGCAGTTTTCCCCCTTCGAGGATGTGTCCCCCCCCGCTGAGCTGCCCAAGGTGATTTCCTTCTTTGCCGATCTCGATTGTGGTTTTTCATCTAAGTATGTGGTGATTTTTTTAGAAAAGGAAGTATGTGGTGATTAATAATGCAAAATTTTATTAGCTTCGATGCCATGCTATACATAGTGGTTTAAATAACTTGTGTTTCTTATACTGAAAAGTAATTCAGAATTTGTTTCTGTTTCAATTAGAGCCCTGATGCAGACAAGGATTGTGTGGTTGTACATGTCACTCGCTATGAGGCGGACGACCTGAATATACGCACTGGGAAAACAGAGTTCTTAGGCTGTTGGATCCTGGAAGCCATTTGCGGTTATACCAATGAAGAGTTGTATTCCAGCCTCACTGTTGTCAGGCGTGTTGTCCAGGGTGTACTGAAGCACAAGAAGTTCAAAGCTACTCCTTCGTTTGTGAGGCATACTGTTCTTGTCAAGCTTACGCAGGAAGATGACGTGGCATGCCTCCACAAACAAGTTTATCAGTGGCAAGGCCACAAGGTTGTCTTCATGAAGGTTCACAGGATTGAGCTGCTGCGGGACGTCCTCGATGATGTTCATGGCAAGGTCCGTCTTGTGTCCAGCCCAAATTAGATCGAGGCATGAAATAGTTGCCCCAGCTAGTGTTTAATAGTAGTTTGGATTGTGTCTAATTATCCGAACCTTGCCTGTTATCGACCCCTCTGGGGCTAGTACTCTGTTTGAATCCGTCTATGGGAACTGCTGCTACTTTTGTGTGCCCGTGAATCATGTGAGAACCATCGTAATTGTTGCCGAAACAGATGCGTCCTCACTAGTTTTTTCATGAATATGGCATGGTAAGACATAAGTTGTCACGGTTTATCATACGAGCAGTGTGTGTTTTGATGAAATAGAGCACTCGTTCGAGAACCGTGCGCCGACGTATACATAAGTACTTGTAAACACTGTTGGTGCTACCCCACTTGTAAGCAGTTGTGCAAAACACGGCACATTGGCTCAGCTCGCTTCAACACTAGGCTATCGACCAGCTAACAATCAACAATCTGCTGTCTGACATATAAGCAACTATGTATCTTGTTACAGTGGTTCATGCAGTTAATTGAGGCCACAATGTAATAAATTCCAAACGTTCACACGCTAGTCCAGCGCTCATGTGGAACACTCACATTAAACTCGTCTTCATAAAAAACTTGAAAAGCATAAGTTAAGCAATTTTATACATCTCAATGATTCATAGAACATAACAAACATATACTAGTTCACAGCAAAAGACAAAGTTGTGAGAAGGTTTACAAATCAGGAAAAAACAAGCAAGGCTTCTCTGAGCAAAGGGCCTCCCGGCAGGCTTAAATTTCCTGGAGTTCACTCTGGTTTTTTCTTGTTGCCACCATCCAGGGTTAGGTTCTCTCATTCCAGAATAACCAATTATAATTGTGGTCTCAGCTGGAATGCTGAACTGAACCATGCAGTGTACTGACCAGCTGAAATGCTTGTGCATTCCACTAAATTTAAGCACCGCTATTTGCAGAAATAAGCAGACCACAATGCCTCTTGTCCGCGCACCTGTCCAAAAAACCGCCGTGCAGCCGTGCCAGCTAGTCCTCGGTCCATGGATGAACTGGTAGAAAGTGCATTCCGGACTAGGATGCAGTTGTTTTCGCTCGTCCCTGCACTGCAATCAGGAAGTAAAACGTACGAATCAGCTTCTTTTAGATTGCGTTGGTCATTCTACCTTAGTTACTACCAATGTAGGGATACCTTGAAGACGGGAGGTTAGACGACGGCAACGAGGGATAGCCATCTCATTTTGCGCAGTTGTACTAAAACTGAGGTGTGTGCTTTTGATTGCGCGGATAGAAACGATACGGAGACAGACATCCCGAAACGATATGGAGACAGACATCCCTGTTTGCGCAAATACGAAATACGGTTATTTAAACAGTGACAGATATTACTACTTTCCCCCGTTTCCTCTTAGAACCAAGTCCTAGATTCATGCTACAGCTTTCCCACTTTCTTCCCTGTTTGAACCAACGCTTTGAGTCGACTGTATGAACTAGCTTTACTTCTAATAATAGTAGAAGTCTAGGTGGCTTTGGAACAGCGGACGGAAGTAGAAAAGGATCCACACGAAGGGAGCTGGGGCAGTAGAGCAAGGCAGGTTTCGAAGGAATATATACCTGAGGGTCGTCGGCATGTGGCAAAGACGGCGTCGGGAGGCCGCATCTTGGCCACAATACCGCAGGGAGGAAGAAGGGGTCGGAGGCCCTCCCGAGCCGGCGCTCTCTCGGAGAGAACGGCACGGCCGCCGATCGGGACGCGCGGGCAGCCGTTGGTCTCCTCCCTCGCCGCCGACGACAGCGTGAACGATGCACCTACACCCCTGCCCCGGTCGAGGTTGTCCGGCCGGATTTGTGACCAGCCGTGAGCTGAGAGAGAGTGTGGCCACCTATGTGTTGCTTAGATCTGGAGAGCATGAGAGAGTGAACGAGAGGAACCCTAGTAAAGCAAGCGCTAAGGCTCCTGCTTTTATATATAGTGGAGTGATTTTGTTGTACCAGCTTCAAAAAAATGCGCTCCTACGTGTACCCGCGAGTGGGTGTGAGAGAACTAGTGCGTGCGTGCACCGCTTCTCTTCGTGAGAGTACAATATACTATGCCCAAAGAACGTTCGCCGCAAGAGTAATAGTATAAGTGTGTGACGTGTGAGCTAAAATAAAATGTGCGCGCCGTCTTTTGTTTTTTAGAAGTTCTGAGGGTAGGGTGTGAAGAGCACATATGTGCGTGACGTCTACCTGCAGATAGACGGTGGGTGCGACGTGCGAGTCTGCGAGAGGACTCGGGAGAGTCGTGACTCGTGAGGGTGCGTGTGCGTGAGAGAGAGGGGGGCACGTATCAATGCAATGCATGTGTCCGTAAATCATTATCCGACAAACGTTCGCCACAAGCCTTTTCCTGACGAACGCCGTAAGAACCGTTAGATCGGCATCCGACAGTGTCAGTTTTGCCATGTCATTTAACAGAACAGCCACTCCTCCTACACACAAATCTTCCACGTGAGTGTTAGCAACTGCCGTATGCTCCCTCCGTTCCGAAATGCAGTGCATATAGCTTTATTGAAAATTCGAACCTCGCAAACTTTTACCGAGTTTTCGTGTACCAAATTGCACATGTAGAATACCATGTATATATCATTTCATTCATCTTCGAGAGGTAACTATAAAGATGGGTGAGGAGTCTACAAAGAAAGACCATCGTATCACCCGCAGCAATTTCAAGCATCCTTTAGTGTCGAGGAATATCATAGGAACTCTATATGATATGATTTTTATAGGATTTTTTCCTTTAGAGCCAATTGGTTCATAGGAATAGATTCATATACTCCACATTTCAAAGGAAATAAACATGATATCATTTCTATAGCTTTAGAGCCACTTGGTTCATATGAATGGATTCCTATACTCCCTTAATTTCAAAGGAAAATAAACATTAGCGTATATTCAATAGAAAAGTTCCTATGATATGAACCAAATTACATCTCTTTTCTAATCCCTCCTCATAGGAATTGAGATACATGTCATCTCTAGATTCAATAGAAAAGTTCCTATGATGTGAACCAAATGACATCTCTTTTCCAATCCCTACTCATAGGAATTGAGATGCTCCATGTCATCTCTTTCCCTACAACTTCCATGTATACATCTTCTATTCCTAAATAGATAGTACAACCCACTAGTAGCTTTTTTCCAAAACATGCAACTATGGCACAAGAACTATATAGTGTGCCAATAACTTTGAAAGATGGTCGCTGGATGAAGCTAACCCGACAGTGCAGAGATAGGCAAATCCGAGCACTACTGGCCGTTGGATATCATCAACATTCCACCAGATCTGCCACATGTACAATTTAGAAGACTCCATGGTTGAACTTAAGCATAATGCACAAACCTCAAAACACAAGCACTTCTCCTTTGTTCTAGAATCTTCTGTATCATAATTGATTATTTTTTTCTAAATGAATTGCCATTATTTGTTTTTTACTTTATGATTTACAATGCACAACCCCATGAATCTTAACATTTTTATAAAACTAATTGATTTTGAATGAGATGAACTATAAGAACTAAACGAACATCTACATCATGCATATATGACTCAAAGCTTTACATGCTATAGTGTGTATTTATTCATAATTTGGTTTCGAAATCTCATGCGTTCAATACATGTGTACCTTACTAGTTTTGAGTAGAGTAGCAAATTTCACGCGGCCCCGGGTATATCAAAATGCAGGGCCCATGCATCATTGCCTTTCGGTCGAACCTACGTCCACAATTTTTTGTACGTACTATATCTCCACTGGTCCCCGAACCCAAAATGCTGCCTCGTTCCCGTAAAACCAAGCGGCCCACACATATTTAAGGCGTCGACTCGAACCCGTTTACTACGACGTGGCCCCGCACGCCGTAGTACTCCTACAAACCCTACCGCCGCACTCATCATCGGTTTTCTTCAAGAGGACGAGGGAGAAGCCGATTTGTAGTGGAGGCGCTTTAAAAAAAGGATCTGTAGTGGAGACCCCTACCCTAGGGTGCCCTAGGTAGCTGCCGCACGCATCATTGTTTTCTCTTTTCTTTATGCTCTTGCGCCCTAGAGTGAAATGATGGTTGCTTCGTCCGTCCAGCTTAATGCGGGAAAGGTGGGGCTTTGTGATTTGACCCCTCATCGCTCATTTTCTACTACTGCGGCGCTACGACCGGGGTGCCTCCAATTCCAACCGCTGCTCCGAACTGTAATTTGGTGCATCGCACGTGGAACAAGACGGTGGATGAGCCACATGTCGGCCAAAGGGGTCCTGTTAAGTGTGTCGCCATTTCGTGTGCGGACTGACCCTGCTTGAGTTGCTACGCCAACACGACAGGAGCAGCCTACCACTTGGTTTTGCTCCTTGGTGAATCCCGACTATATTGATCTAAAAAGATACGTGCTGAACTACCCTCTCCGTCTCGGTTTTTTTATTTTTAGGCGTCTCGGTTTATAGGGCCTGCACGTAGTTCTAGGTCATCCATTTGACTAACTAAATATGAGTTACTATGTCACAAAAAGTATATCATTGGATTCTTAAGCGGATGTAGTTGTATTTAAAAGTCGAGGGCGGGGCTTTTCCTGCGCGGTAGGCGGGGCAGTTCCGCCTAGTCGGTTTGACAGAGACGCGAGAAGACGAGGGAGTAGGCTGCTGCAAACGTAGGGTTGTGTGATTTGACAGCGAGTTACTCCTGGACAGGTGGGGCCCCGTGATTTGACTTGCCATTATCATTTTAACTGCGGCGCTACGACCGGCGTGAGTCTCCCGATTCCTGACCACCTCCATACAGGTGCCTCTCCCAATGCTCCACCATGTAGTAGAGGCTGGCTCTTGCATGAGAGCCCACTTCTCCACTTTTTCCTTGCCTATCCTTCCTCCACATATGCAAAAATGCCATGTAAAGCGCACTATTGTACTTACTTTTACTTGCTCCTACATGTGCTTAAGCTTGCCACATAGGCATAAAGTCTGATGTGGCAAGTTAATCAAGAAGAGAGAGACTAGTTTGGTGACCCAAGGAAGAAACGGTGCTAAGCGCGTGTACCTAGGTGAAAAGACAATTTTGAGTCTATAGCTAATTAAATGAAGCAAACTTAGCAACACCATTTCATTGGAAGAGGTCACTCCTTGGCAAATGCAATAAATACTAGTACTCCCTGTGTCCCATAATATAAGAACGTTTTTGGCACTACACTAGTGTCAAAAACGTTCTTATATTATGGGATGGAGGGAGTACGAAGAAAGAGATAGAGAGGAGTAAAAAAACACTTATAGCCAACCTTATAGCCAACCTTGTTGTAGTATGAGTGACTAAGTGATGACTATGTATGACATGCCCACATCAGATAGCCTAACGCACTGTGTTAAATCTCCAAGGGCGCGACCGCGCGAGCGACGCGACGGTCGTGGTAGGCGCGACCATGATACGGGTTGCTGGCAGCCCTTGGATCTGAGATCAAACGGTCGCATACTAAGTTGCTGAAAATTTGCAGAATAACCCTCCAGGATAGGATATTCACCCATAGGTCTAGAATCATGCCATGCAACCGTTCGATCTCAGATCCAAGGGCTCCCGGAAGCCCGTATCATGGGAGAATGGAAAGCCACTACCTTGCCATTCGCACGCTGGCAGTTCGCTCCTACTCGTCCCCGCACGTCCTTCAATACTACGGCGGTTCGCTCCTAGTCGTCCTGTCCATTCACATTACGACAGTCCACTAATCCTAACCCTCCTCCCAAATCCATGGCGTCCCAAATCTCCACGATCGGCGATGAGTACAAGGTTAGAACCATCACCGGCGATGAGTTCGACGTCATCTACACCCGTTCTTCCGCGACGGTGAAAGGATGCCTTTCTCGCTTTAGACGCATGTTCGAAAACTCAGATGATGAGTGGGTCGCTGGGCTAGATGTTGAGTACACCACAGTCCTGGGACGAGAGAGGGATCTAAAGGAAGAAGAGAGGAAGAAGCCCGCCGTGATCCAGGTTTGCGTACATAACGTTTGCTTGGTCTACCACATATGCCATGCCGACGTTGAGTGCCAGGATTTTAAGAACTTCCTCAAGGACAAAACAGTGAAATTCGTTACTGTAGACTTTAAGAATGACAAAGAAGTCCTGGGTTGGATAGGCCTCGTTGTAGGCAACCCCTTCGACCTCCAGAAGAATCGGCTGGTGCCCTCTCGTCAGCCTTCAATGCTGACCCTGGCAGGAGCCATGGTTCATCCTTCGTACCGTAAACTGGAGAAACCTCATTACACGTTTCATCGTCATGCATGGCAGCGGAATGTACTAGATATAGACCACATCCACTACGCTGCAATGGATGGCTACCTTTGTTTCAATATCTACAAGGGTTGGATGAAGAGCAACAGCCAAGTGTGCGGTTCAAGCAAAGAAGTATCGGCCAAGAGGAAGAGGGACAAGGATGAAGTCGAGGACGTGGACGAGGACTCCGAGTAAGGTGGCAGTGTCGTTGCTCATGGTGGTTCTAAACTTCTAATGCAGTGTCTACCGGATTAGTTGCATAGTTTAATTTTAGGTGTGCTTAGTTTAATTTGAGGGGTGTGTTGTGCTGAGCCCCCAGCAGAACTATGTTATGTTTCTTCTCGTTACTTTAACTCTTCAGTATGTACATACTACTAGTATTTCTTTAATAGAATTTAGCACCCCAATTAAGCCCGTACTAGCTTTTTTAATAGTACTATATGCATAATTTGGCGACGAGCGCTCTCTATATGTACCACCTTTTTTTTTAATTTCAATTTTTGCTCCATGGCGCAATCCATCGATAGTACTACTGTACAAAAGTATACATTTTTTAAAAGGCTAGAGTACTATTCATCACATATATAGCCAGTTAAATTCTCAACCTAGAACGACGTGCATGCCATGTAGTAAACCGATACGGAGGAAGTATAGTAAAAATGAGGTGATTTTACCGAGCGATCGGCGGGGGAGCATGGCCTGTCATGCGGTCCCACGTGTCATGATGTACCAAGGCGATGCGCGTGTCCCTCTTGAGGAAGAAGCAATACTACGTGGTTTGAGATGATGGCAAACCGAAGTGTGAAATAATGGTTGCTTCGTCCGTCTGGGAAGGTGCGGCATTGTGATTTGACGTCTCATTGCTCATTACTACTACTGGGCCGGTACGAGTGGGGTGCGTCCCCCCTGCTGTTCTGCACTGTTATTTGGTGCTTGACATGTCGACCCGGTTGCTATAATGTCCCACATGTCGGCAACAGGAAGTACAGAATTCATGAAAGGGAGCGTCGACGGAGGAGTATACTACAGAATTCATGAAAGGGAGCGACTTAGTTTTGGAAAAATCTGTTTTTACGGAGTACGTACCCACTAGGGTTTACAGGGCTCATCTAAAAACATTCGTTTTTCCGTTTGATAAGTCTCAATTCTACTATACTAGTAGTAGTACCATTACATGTTGGATTTCGAGGTGCGTTAGATCACCCGACGCAAGCAGTGTCAAGAGGAAACTAACCAATGCATGTACAAGTTCATGGAAATTTAGTGGTCATTCATGTATTCGTTCTAATTAATGCCTCGGTAAACATAACTTCTTGAGAAAAACGAGCGTACTAATTACTTGTGCAAACTATGAAATTATTTCGACCACTCACCGCCTACCTTGGTTGGAGAGATTTTGAAATTGAGCCATAAACTGGAAAGGAGGGAGTAGTAACTTTTGTCTCGATTACTATTTGTGGCCTTGTATAGATGAAAAATGTATTTTTTTTATAGTGGCCTTGTATAAGTAAATGGAGGGAGTACTAACCAAAGTACGTATTAGGGACGAGGAGTAAACGGAGGGAGTAGTAAAATTTTCTCCTCGTGCTATGAGCCACCACGCGCGTGGGCGAGGGAGCGGGCGTAAAGGCGTACACCAGTAGTAGTAGTACTACTACTCGTAAGCAAGCTTCACCTCATCCTGCGAGCCACCGTGCCCGTGAGCGGGGGAGACGGCATACTAAGCAAGCTTCTCCTCGTTCTGCGAGTTGACGGGACACATCAAAAGTACTCCAGTGTATGGAGCCTTGCCTCTAAGGTAGGCCCCACATGGTTTGCCTCTTTTTTTAATTTAACATAACGCGTCAAGTCGCAATTTGTTTGTTCACCCGTGGTAGACGATCCTCCCTCCACCAAGTGGACAACCAGTACACGTGCCAAATTACCACGTGGGCAGCCTTTTTCGTACAGAAATGAGCTCCACTGTGTACCCGGGCGGGTGTGGTTGGGAAAGAGACGGGAGTACGTGCGCCGTGCGTGCACCTCTTCTCTCCGTGCATGTCCCCCACCTACGTGGGTGTGTGTGAGAGAGATACAAACCTAGACATAATGCGCCGTCCATCCCCATGCTTCCGCCCAGTCCGACCACCAGTCACCACCACGCCCCACTCCTCCTCACCTTATCTCTCATCTTTCTCCCTCCATTTTTATATACAAGGGGCCACTATCAAAATTACAATTTGCAGATATACAAGGCCACTAACACTAATCGATGCAATATTAATGGTGTTTGCCTCGTGGTACTAGCAAAGGAGGACATTAATTATCCCTTGCATGCATTCGGGAGTTTGTAAAAAAATGCATCTTGATGTTCCGTGCAATGCACGGGCATCTTGCTAGTCCATGAAAACAACACATGGCAAAATTCCACGGCGAACGAGGGATTTGAATCTGTTGGGAGGTGCTGTTTGGATCTTGCCCGGGGTAGCCAAAATATTGGCGACCCTTTTGTACACCGGTGCCTTTGCCACCGATGAACGAGGAATGGCTCGGGTGCTCATGCTGTCATGCATCCTCCAGTGCGCACGTTGGAGACGAGCTCGCACGAGCTGTGTTTATTGTCCCACAACGCCGCCCGAGCCGCCTGCAGACCGACCGGCGACCCGCAAATTACGCCATCCAACCGTAGCCGCACACATTATGACAGCAACTCAACCAACCGGACGAAATTCACGCAAACACGTAGACAAACTGATATTTCATATAAACAATGACGGAAATCATATAAAATACCGGATTTTCATACAAACATGACGGATTTCATTACATTCAAATGAACTACGCGGTGCTAGTTCTGGACAGCACGGGTATATAATACCTGGCCTAAATGGTCGCCCGCCGATCGATTTGTGTTCCTCATGTCCGATAGCACGATCACCGGACTACCGGGAGCCTCGGAGGTATATGCTTCAGCGCAAAGGACGGCTCGCTTCCCCACTGCCCAACTGATATCATTGGCTGGTGCCGAAGATGATGGTGGCCGGCACCGGTTCGAGTTCATCACCGGCCACTACTTCGCCATGGCCGGCACCGGCTCAAGTTCATCCTAACATTCCCCTCTTCCGTGGAGCCCATGCGGGGTCGATGAAGGTCCTCGCAACAAAAGGATCTGGCAAGACACCTGCTGTGTATGCCGGCGTCGCCTCCGCGGTGGCCTTCATGGGACCCAAGCGGCGACGGCCTCCCGTGTTCTACTTCTCCTCGATGATGGCGGTGGACGCGGAGGCGCTGGCCACCGACTCGTCGCTCTCCGCGCACCCGGCTTCTGTCGCTGCTTGCATGGCGCGGCCGCTGGCATGGGAGTCTCGGCCACAGAAACGGGAGACGCGGTACGAGGCGGCGGCGTGGACGGTAGCAACGACGCCCGTGCGCCGCTCCTCGTCGAGCTGGCCTGGAGCGGCTAGTTGCTGATCCGTGCGCCGGCTTGGGGCGGCAACTGGCTCCGTCGGGCGAGGGGAGGGAGGTGGATCAGCGAGCTGCATAGCTCGTATCCGGCGGGCTACCCAGCCGGCTTAGATGCGGAATAACTACTCTTCGTAAGCCATTGTAAGAGTGGACAAAATGGTGGAGGAGATAGGGGAGCGGTGGAGGTGTGTGATTCTTGGCCGGTGTTTGGCCTCGTTTAAATAGGAGATTAAATAGACGACGGACGGGAGGAGCTCGGCCGGCGTTGCGTTTAACGCCGGCCCGGTCATGAACGGACGTGTGTCCAGAGTGGGTTTCTCGGCTTCCACACGGGCGGGTTTCATGGAGGCGTTTGAATGCGGCACGGAGGCGTGTTCAGCCGGGCATGCCGCAAGTGGCGCCCTCGACTCTGACCTAGGACACCGCGCCGTTCTTCCACTGACGTGTGGGCTCTTTGGGTGCATGGCCTACATGTCAGTGACCCAATGCAGGCAGCGCACAGCAGAGGAACCTTTGGTGGGCCAGGGCGGTCAGAAGCGGGCATTTCATAAACCGATGATTGTTCATTGAGTGTGACGTCATCTTTTTCATGTAGATAAGCCTACTATGTTGATAGCTTGTTCGATACGTTGTGATTCATAAAGACCGCTACAAACATCAATGTTCTGCTTATCACAGATAAGATTGATTAATACCCGTAACAATCCATGTCCTTAACAAAGGGTGCATGCACGTATAGGTTGAGCGTGTGTCTTGCGTCGTGTGCTGTGTGCATGCAGGCGTGCGAGTGTTGCGTGCGTGCAAGGGTACATTTCAGTGTTGCATGCATGGGTGCGTACGTGCGTGTGTTCGTGAGTGCATGTGTACGTGTTAGTGTTGCACGCCAGTATGCGTGCGTCTGTACGTGTTAGTGTTGCACGCTTACATGCGTGCGTGTCTTGCGTGCGTGCATGTGTACGTGCGGGGTGAGGCTACACGTCAGTCGGCTGACTTTTTCATCTCTGGTCATTAGATTTTCCAGCCGTTGGATACGAAATCAAGGGCCTCCAGTTTGTCATCAAACTCCACCCCTCCTGAGCCGCCAGCCACTACCGGCCGAACCGCCAGCCCCCGCCGCCCGCGGCTGGCCCGCCCTCCCCGAAACCACTCCCCACCGTCGGTCCGCTGCCGCACCGGCCATCCCTCTAGCCCCCCCGCCGAGCTTTTTCTCCGGGGATCCCCACCCCACCGCCCAATGAACGCCCCCCAACCGCCGGTGACTACCAACCAGAGGTCTCACGACTTCGATTACCCACCGACCACTAATTTATTACCATTTCTGTCCTTCATATACGCGCGGATGGGTGGGCCCTATGGTAATGTGCGCTGCTGAATGTGGACCGTTTGACTGGTCAATTGATCGTGTTATCAACAAATTACAATGACTGTAAGTGTCTTCAACAAAATGTATGTGGTGACCGTGATGAGCTTATTCTGAAGTCCAGTGACCATATCGTGCTTTCGCTTCAAATACAATGCCCGTAAGTGTCGTCAACAAAATACGGAGCACGCATCAAATGCAAAGTCCGTCAGTGTCATCAACAAAATATGGAGACGTATCGTGAGCTAGATACCGTTGTACTATTGTATATGCTTATTTTCTTAGTGGCCGATTGCGTGTGTGGTGTGGTGGGCACATCATTTCTATTTGTGGTGGGTCAACATGAAGACTCATGGGTCGGTTCCATCCTGCGCCACATATAGGTTGGACCGAGACGTGTTATACGAAGACCCATGTGGAGGACTCAGCGTACAACACAAAGCTACCAGAGTCGCGGAGGACTCTATCCCCACTGGTGATAAGCCGACTATATATGATTTGTAACCCTAGGCCCTTAGTATGTTATACAAGCTTGGGGGATAGTTCGTCGATAGTATACACACACGCACAATGCCTGGTATTCACGTGTACTTTGTACACACCCCTATCACTAATATACAGTACCAGGAGTAGGCTCTTTCCTCAACTACAAGGGTCCGATCCGAACTAGGGTAAAACTTATGCCTCGTATTACCATCCAGCCTAACAGCCAGGGATATCCTACCGAATGATATGATG
>NC_057814.1:202717512-202729101 GCF_018294505.1 Triticum aestivum | reverse complement strand
AGAGAGGCCTAAAGATAATGTGCGTGCGGGAGACACGTAGGCACATATATGTGCGTATAGAGGGCTAGTAGAGACCGTGCATGTGTATATATGCATGTGAGAGAAATAGTGTTTTCCAACTGAGATTAGTGAAAAGAGTGGTACATAGTAGTCAGAAAGAGAGAGAGAGAAACAGAGAGAGCATGTGCGTGAGACACCCCGACGCCCTGAGAGAGATTGTGAGCATGTGTGAAAGAGAAATGCCGATGCATATAAAGTGTGTGCACTTATGCATTAGATAGAGAGATATATAACGCGTTTGTGAGAACGGGGCGAGGCATAGTGCATCTACGTGTAAAAGGCGGTTCTACGCATTAAATTAAAATATAAATGGCATTATTATTTTTGGATGAGATCATGAATTTTGCAAATTGCGTATGGACGAAAATCGGTCTATCAGACACCCATACTCTATTGAATTCTAGCATGTGCATGTGTTTATTTCATATTATCGATCCATAGAGTGAGAGCGGTTTGAAATACAGGCAATGGATGCTTTTGCAATTCATATATAAACATTAATTAGTGCACTCCATGTTGTTAGTGTGAAGCACTTTATACATTTGTCACTTGCATGGATACATTCCAAATTGCTAGCTATGAAATAGAATACATGTCGAATTCAACATAAAGGGGGTTTCGAGATTCGAATTCATAGGAAGTGCATTCATCTATTTGAACCCGAGATAATGGCATTTGTAAATCAGATGTAAAAGGGGGCATCAATCTTTGTTGTGAGTTTGAACATGCTATATACATATATATTCATACGCATATCTAACTTTTTTTGCAACCAAGGAGATTATATCTCGAACCATGCATGAACTGAGGTAAGTTGCATATTTTTTAATATATACTCGTGTACAATGTATATTCAAATGTACCCCCTCCATTCCAAAATAATCGTAGCTTTAGGATTTTCAAGAGTAAAGATTTGTGAAGTTTGAAAAATCCTAAAAGTTCAATTCAAGAGAACCGAAAACGTTAATGCTTCTGCTCCCAAATATTGAACGAAGCGCCAAATAGGCCTCTGGTCACCCGAAACCGCGCGAGACTAATGTTTTGGTGGTAGGAAATTACTGTCCTGACTCTGGCCCGTGTAGCCTATCGGCCCGATGTCCAAAGGTCTAAACCGGGGTAGGTTTGTAACTTCACCAAGACGCCAGTCTCAACCGCCTCCGAGAAGCATTCATACGCCGTGGGCGCCTACCCATGCGCTCGGCCGAAATCTATCCCGCCCACAGACACCTGACATGACTGTCCTACCCCCAACCCGCAATATGTCCGAAATTTTAGATGGGGCAAAGTTTGTAACTTTCGCCAAATTTCAAACAAGCGCGTCTCAAACCGAAACATTGTTCCCCCTTAGTTCCCCGCCTCCCTCCGTTTCCCCATTCATACTCCATGGGCGCGAAAACGCCCTCTCCACCAGCCGCGAAACCCCAGCCTCCTCCGTCCTCCACCCCATAGCGGCCAATCCACCGCCGCCATCCTCCATCACGTCGGAGCCGGTACCCCGACGTCGTCGTCCAACGCAACCGCAACCGCAACGCCCTCAAGGACTTAGCAGCTGAAGCCGAGGCAGAGCTGCCTCCACGACGCCGACGCCGACGTGCGCCTTACCAGAACCACTCCGAGCACGCCGTCCCGCGCCTCACTATTGCGGCTCCACTGTCGCAACCGTCCACCGCACCGGAGCTGTTCCCGCTACGCCCTCGTTCGCCGCCTCAGCTCTGCTTCCCCGCCGCCTACAGACAGCCACCGCACTACACTCAACAACTTGGCCATGGGTTCGTCCAAGGCTGCACCGTCCTCCACAACTTCTGGTTTCCGGCGAACAACAAGAAGATCATCGGAAAAACAGAAGGAGGACACAGCACTGCCAGCAGAAAGAGGTACTCCTCTTCCCTTATTCGTGCAATTCTTACGTCTCCGCTCACACCGTATTCATCCCACGAAAGAAACTAGTTGAGCGCTTCTTACTGCATCTTCTTCGTGATACTAAATGCACAAGGTTTCCTCCCTTTTACTATTTCACCTTTGCTAGAGGTCAGTAGCCCGCCTGGATTTCAATTCAGGGTCAGTCGAACCGCAATTAAAAGAAGCAGCACCCGCTTAGGCGCGCGGAGCACCTAGTCCGCCTATTCCCCGGGGAAGCGGCGCATCGGTGTCTATCATATGGGTGTGGGGCGCAGGAGCTGCTTGCGCCCGATCTGGAGGTCAGCGGGGCTTGAATGGATGGCCGGGGGGTGGTGCCAAGCACGGTGGCACGGTGAGGTCGAGGGGAGGGCGCAGGCAGGGGAGGAATACTGGGCCGGTGGTCGCTGGCGTTTCGAGGAAGATCGTCAACACTGACTGGCTGGAGGTAGATGAAGGCGATCTGCCCGTTCTTTGTACATCAGACGGTGCAGAAAAAATGGACTGACCTATTTGCTTTCAGTCGACTGTTATTTTCATAGAATCCTGTAGTAATTTAGTGTCCCATGCATGATGTAGAGCTATCATATGTCTCCTGTCATTTATTTCTCACCAACCTGCTATCTGCTACCTTTACACTGTACTAATTGTGCACACACTTCACCCATACTCACACTATTGTTTTTTTATGCATGGGTATTTCAGACTCTGACGCAGTGTTGATGAATGCAGAAAAGAAAAGACAGAAGTCGCTCCAGTGTAATTCGAAGATAAGCACTAAGCGTTTCAGCGCTCTAATGGGTGCAGTGTCAGCAGTTGGAGACAGTAAACGTAGCTCTGCAGTTGATGATCTCAATTGCCACACACAACCATCCCAGGTGCTTGCTTTAACTTCGCACTGTCAAATGTGGTTGCATGTTGCATATGGTGTCTAGCTTGTATTGCTTCCAATTTGGTTAAATTGCATCTGCTTACTTTACACATTATACCTTTGATAATGACATGCCTTCCTGTTTTTGATACATACTACATATGTCTATTAACCATGTTCGTACATCAAACTAATGCTCTTTTGTATCCCTCGTCAATCACTTATGATGAGATAGTCACCCGAGTGGGTTACTGTGAGACGCCCTACTCGTTTAAAGAGTGCAGTGTCATCCTCCCCACATGATTCTCAAGAAATAGCAAGGCTAAATGAAGATAGTCAACGTAGCTCTCTAGTTGATCACCGCAATTCCCCCACACCACCATCGCAGGTGCTTGCTCTTACTTGGCAGTGTGATATGTGGTTGCATGTTGCATATGGTGTCTACCTTGTAATGCTTCTAATTAGGGTAAATTGCATCTGCTTAGTTAACACATTATACCTGTGAATATGACATGCCTTCCTGTTTTTGGTACATACTACGTCTTTCTATTAACCATGTTCTTACATCAAACTACTTTTCTTGTGTATCCCTCATCAATGCTCCTAATTTGTTAAATTGCATCTCCTTAGCTTACACATTATACATGTGAATATGACACACCTTCCTGTTTTTGGTACATACTACATCTGCCTATCACACCATGTTCTTACATCAAACTACTGTTCTTGTGTATCCTGCGTCTATCGCTTATGATGAGACAGTCACGCGCGTGAGTTAATATGAGACGCAATACTCTTATAAAGAATGCAATTTCATCCTCTCCACATGATTCTCAAGAAACAGCAAGCCTAAATGAAGATATTGAATGTAGCTCTGTACTTGAAGACCGCACTTCCCCTACACCACCATCACAGGTGCTTGCTCTAACTTCGCAGTGTGATATGTGGTTGCATGTTGCATACGGTGTCTAGCTTGTAATGCTTCTAATTAGGGTAAATTGCATCTGCTTAGTTTACACACTATACCTGTGAATATGACATGCCTTCCTATTTTTGGTACACACTACATCTATGTGTTAACCTTGTTCTTACATGAAACTACCTCTCTTCTGTATCCTGCATCAATCACTTACGATGAGTCACCTTTATTCGTTGCATATTGCATATTATTTCTAGCCTGTTGCCATGTATGGCTTCTAATTTTGTCAAATACATTTGTTAGGGCACCCTTTTAATTTGGCAGAGTGATATTGGTTTCATTTTTCATATGGTTTCTAGCTTGCACCGATTCTAACAAGTTCAAGCACCTTGTGCTTAGTTTACACTTTATACATCATACATGTCAATATGTCACGTCGTCCTGTTTTTCATACATATTCCATCCTCCTATCATGCGGCTGCCTTACATGAAAGTAGTGTTCGTCAGTATCATGCATCAATGAGTTCTGGAGAGCAAATTTTATTCCTTTTTCTTGTGGGTTTGACTTGACAAGGCAAAATCAAGAAAGAGGAAGGAAAAGAGTAAGGAAGGCGATGATGGTGGTCCTTTGCAGCAACGTAAACAGAGCATCTGTACCGATTCTCCTTGTACTGATAGTGCATTACAAGGTCCAAGTCTCCGCTCCCCTACTCCACCATCCAAGGTGCTTGCTCTAACTTGGCAGTGTGATATCTGGTTGCATGTTGCATATGGTTTCTAGCTCGTATTGCTCCTAATTAGTGTAAACTGCATCTGCTTAGCTTACACATGATACATGTGAATATGACACGCTTTCCTGTTTTTGGTACATACTATATCTGTCTATCACACCATGTTCTTAGATGAAACTACTCTTGTTGTGTATCCTGCATCAGTCACTTATGATGGGACACCTTTAAGTTGGCAGTGTGATATTGGTTTGCGTCTTGAATATGATTTCTAGCATGTATTGCTTCTAGTTTGATGAACGCCACCTATGACGAGACAGTTTTAACTTGGCAGAGTGATATTGATTGCACCTTCCATATGGTGTCTTGAAGTGTTTCTAATTTGTTGAAGTGCCATCTGCTTAGTTACCACATCATAGGTGTGAATATGTCAAGCCGTCCATTTTTTCGTACATATTCCATCCTCGTATCATGACTTTGCCTTTCATCAAAGTAGTGTTCGTCAGTATCATGCATGAATGAGTTCTGAAGAGCGAATGATATTCCTTTTTCTTGTCGGTATGACCTCACGATGCAAAATCAATAAAGCTGAAGGAAATTGGCAAGGCATTGGATGATGGTGGTCCTTCCGAGCAACTGAAACGGAGGTTCTCTACAGATTCTACTCCGCCATCCTCCCAACAAGATTCGCAGGACAACGCAAAGCTAGACAGTCAATGTAGCTGTGTAGATGATGAGCACATCTCCCCTACTCCACCATCACAGGTGCTTGCTCTAACTTGGCACTATTATATGTGGTTGCATGTTGCGTATGATGTCTAGCTTGTATTGCTTCTAACTTTGTTGAATTGCATCTGCTTACTTTACACATAATGCCTGTGAATATGACATGTGTTCCTGTTTCTTCATCAGACTACTATTCTTGCATATCCCGCATCAGTCACTTATGATAAGGCACCTTTAAGTCGCCACTGTGATATTGGTTGTGTCTTGCATATGATTTCTAGCATGTACTGCTTCTAATTTGTTGAAACGCCATACAGTTTGAACTTGGCAGAGTGATATTGGTTGCATCTTTCATATGGTGTCTAGCTTGCAGTGCTTCTAATTTGTTGAAATGCCTTCTGCTTAGTTACCACATCATATGTGTGAATATGTCACACCATCCTGTTTTTCATACATATTCCATCCTCGCATCATGTGTTTGCCTTTCATCGAGTAGTGTTCATCAGTATCATGCATGAATGAGTTCTAAAGAGCGAATTTTATTCCTTTTTCTTATCGGTTTGACTTTCACAATGCAAAATCATTACAGCTGAAGGAAATTAGTCCGACAGTGGATGATGGTGGTCCTTCGGAGCAACTCAAACAGGGGGTCTCTACAGATTCTACTCCGCCATCCTCCCAACAAGATTCGCAAGACAACACAAGGCTGGACAGTCAATGTAGCTGTGTAGATGATGAGCACATCTCCCCTACTCCACCATCACAGGTGCTTGCTCTAACTTGACACTATTATATGTGGTTGCATGTTGCGTATGATGTCTAGCTTGTATTGCTTCTAACTTGAATTGCATCTGCTTACTTTACACATAATGCCTGTGAATATGACACGTGTTCCTGTTTCTAGAACATACGTGTACATGATGAGCACATCTCCCCTACTCCACCATCACAGGTGCTTGCTCTTACTTGGAACTGTTATACGTGGTTGCGTTTTCCGTATGATGTCTAGTTTGTATTGCTTCTGATTATGTTGAATTGCATCTGCGTAGCTTACAACTTATACCTGCAACGATCACCTACCCATTAGACACATTTAACTTGGGACTGTGATGTAGGTTGCATCTTGCATTGTCTTCTAGCTTGTACTGCTTCTAATTTCTTGAACTGGCACTTACGACGAGACACTTTTTACCTGATAGAGTCATATTGCTTGCATGTTCATATGGTGCCTAGCTTTCATTTCTTCTAATTTTGTTGAAATGCCTTCCGCTTACTGTTTTTCATACATATTCCATCCTCCTATCGTACGTGTGAATATGAAACGCTGTCTTTTTTTGTATATATTCCATCCTCCTATCCTGCGCTTGCCTTACATCAAAGTAGTGTTCGTCTGTATCATGCATCAACCAGTTATGAAGAGCTAATTTTATTCATCTTCTTGTGGTTTTGACTTCATAAGGCAATATCAGAAAATAGGAAGGAAAAGAGTAAGTTAGGGGATGTTGGTGGTCCTCCGCACCGACGCAAATAGAGACTCTCTAGATTTGCCACTGCTACTGCTAATGAAGTTGAAGTCCCAAGTCTACATGATGAGTTCATCTCCCGTACTCCACCATCGCAGGTGCTTGCTCTAAGTTGACAGTGTGATAATTGGTTTCATGTTGCATATGTTGTCTAGCCTGTATTTCTTCTATTTTGATTAAATTGCACCTGCTGAGTTTATACGTTATACATGTGCATATGACATGGCTTTCTGTGTCTAGAATACACTGCATCTATCTATCATACCATATTCTTACATCAAAGTACTGCTGTTGTGTATCCCCCATCAGTCACTCATGATTGGACGCTTTTAACATGGCAGTTTGATAGTGGTTGCATCTTGCATTGATTTCTATGTTGTACTGCTTCTAATTTTTCGAATTGCCACTTATCACAAGACACTTTTAACTTGGCAGAGTAATATTGGTTGCATCTTTCATATGGTGTCTATCTTGCATTACTTCTATTTTCTTGAAAATCCTTCTGCTTAGTTTGCACATCGTAGCTGTGAATATGTCATACCGTCATGTTTTTCTTACATATTCCATTCTCATACGGTTGTCTTACATCAAAGTATTTCTTGTCTGTATCATGCATCAATGAGGTCTGAAGAGTGATTTTATTCTTTTGTGTTGTGGGTACAGCTTGACATGGCAAAGTCAAAAAAGAGCAAGGAAAATAATATAGTAGGGAGTGGTGTTACTCGTCGGGTGAAATGGAAAAGGTTCTGTCGTCGAGATTCTGCTGGTACTTATAGTGCAGTAGAAGGTCCAAGTCCACCGGCTAAATCTACAAACACAGTATCACCTACTCCACCAGCTGCAGCATCCGCTTCAACTGTACCAGCATCTCAACCAGTTACTCGTTCGTTTGCTCCGGAGCTGGCCAGTTCCCAAGCTGCCTTCACACCTAACACTACTTCCGAAGCACTGCTCACACAACAGGACTTGGAAAGATCAGATGAACCTCATGAGCATCAACACCAAGACGGTACCTGACCAAGTCAAGTTGCAGTTGCATGCTCCTTTATATGTACTCTCACAGTTTGATGTACACTAACACTTTCCATATTCGTTGTTGAACTAGCACCACGGCGCAAGCGGAAACAGACATCAGGGATAATGCTTGACAGATTAACAAAATCTAAAGGAGGAAGAATGGAGATCCATTTTGAGGCAGGTTTAAAAAGGCCACGTGATGCTACAGAGTCAGCCAAGTTAGTATCAGAGGCAGCTGTTGCCGTTAGGTGTCATGCACATATCCTCCCAACGTGGATCCAGTACAGGAATGAGAAAGACAATACCCAGTTTAACACCTTCCTTGACCATTTATCCGTAAGTAATGTTATTCATCGCAATTAGTAATATTGTCTTGCTCTGTCCCATACTTTCTAGCTTCCTCCTAATAAGACTCACATTCTTTTTTCAACAAATGAGGTTCAAGTTGGATCCGAAAGATGATGCAACTAAACAAGCATGCACTCATGTTTTTCAGTCTGCTCTGCGACAGTATCGGTACCACCTTAGAAAATCTCACTTTGAAGGCAAGGCTAACAATGAAATCGCCCAAACATCTCCAGTGGAATATATTACAGATGAAGACTGGACAGCCCTCGTTTAACGCTGGTCTGATCCAAAGTATCAGGTAGGCTATATGTATTTGATCAGACCACATATTGAACTTGTATTTATGTATGTGCCTTACAAGTGTATCTTCTTCTAGGCTAACTGTTTGAAGAACAAAACCGACCATTGTAAAGTGAAATTCCAACAGACAACAGGATCTCGTAGCTATATTGCACACTGCGAGGCTCTTGTAAATAGCTGCTACTTCCTTCTTTTTTTGTGCCATATTATCGTATCTATATTGACTTGTTCCAAATATAGAGGAAAGCCCGTGCAGACCAAAAAGAACCTGAACCGAATGCAGTGCAAATCTTCAAGGATTGCCACACCAGCAAGATGAAGGGCATGAGCACACCAGTTCAAGCCGCTGTTGTAAGTCCTTACTCCTCCTGCCTTGAACTGATTGGTACTGTGATGTGTTCATTTAACTACTTGGTTTGCAGCCAATGTCAGTTACTCTGTTCACTTTTATTCACAGTTGTCTTAACGTATCATTTCACCTTACATGGTTTAAAAGAGATGAAGGATATTCTTTTGGTCTTGATCTGTAATCTAGTTGTTATATTCACGTGCGCACACAATGATAAAATAGCCTGTTTGTTTTATATCTGTTTGCCCATGACATGAATGATGTCATACTATGTTCATCCTACTTTAAACCATGTCTCTTTATCCTTAGATGTCAACGAATGTGAGGAAATAGACAATACAGTAAGCATGCTACATGGACATATGTTCCGAAAGTGATTTTATTATGTAGTTGGCACTACAATACATGCTAATGTATTACAGTAGTTCACCAAAATAAGTTATGTATAAACGTTTAACCTACTTTGTTTGTTTTTGTCTCATTAGTAACTTATCTGGTACACTAATATACAAGTTTAAACTTTCAGGAAGCTATGGAACAAATGATTGAACAGCCACAACCACCTGAAGGTGACGAGGCTACTACAGGCACAATGTCACCTCTTGCTGCAGTGCGTCAGTATCTGTGCACTAACAGTGCAAAAAAAGCACCTTCCTGCGTAATTCTGGGTTGGTTGTCAAGGTAACCTCGTCCAAATCGCCTACTGAACAAAATCTTCCTGCTAGACAGAGTGATATATCTGTGCTCTAGACACAAGTCCAATCCCTAATGGACGTTGTTTCGGAAACAAGAATAGTGGTTGAGAAATGTCGTCAAGATATGAATGGTTTTGAAACCAGACTATCAGACATTCGCTTCGTTGTTCAAGAGCAATGGCGGAAAAAAGGTGGAGATCGTGCTGCTCCATCAGATTCTACAGCCTGAAACATTAGCACTCAGGTCAAATGATCTGTGCTTCTATACATCTGATGGTGCTTTTATCTGGAAGGACTGTAAACTTTATGCCAACAGGCCTTTTGTTGTATGGTTGGAATTTATTTTGTTGTGATACAACATTTATGATGCTGCCTCAGGCTGCAGTAATTACGACGCTATTTTTGTATAGTGTAGGTTTATCTTAGTAATGTATTCGGCCGAAAGCTTCGTAGGAGCCCAACATGCCAACATTCGTCGGGCCCATTCCAATTGGGCTAAAAACGATTACGGGCCGAAATTGGCATGTAGCCCACTAAAAATATCTGGGCCTAAATCAGCATAAGCTTTCATATTTTTCTGGTAGGCCTATGCCCATAGTGGGCCTTTAACAAGCCTAAACATAATTTGGGCCCTCAGTAAAAATAGGCCGTTTACAGGTGTAAATATCTCGAGCCCATAAAAACATGGGCCTTTAATAGACCGAAAGTGAGATTGGGCCCTGATTGTGCCAAATAACCCACTGGACTTAGCAGGCCGAAATGGTGGCCCATTTACGATGCAGATCTTTGACAGGCCAAAATTCGGACGGGCCATAAATGCGCCGACCCAATACACGGACCTTTAACAGGCCGGAACTTTGGTTGGGCTAGATTATCGTCATTTTTATATGGGCCGTTAATGGGCCCGATATGACGTTGGGCCACATATGGCCCATGGTTTACGTTCGGCGTTAACAGGCCGAAAATGACAACATGCCGAAAGTGGCCCAAAGCTATAGTGGGCCTCTAACAGGTCGAATGTCAGACACGGCCGAATATGACCCAAATCCTTCACGGTCGTTTATGGGCCGAAAGTTTTGATGGCCTGTAAATGGGCCCAAATGAAGGCGGACCTTTAACAGGCCAGAAATACACCGGGACGTAATTCGACCCAATTACTTAGCAGACTCTTAACGGGCCAGAAGTGACCATGGGCCGCGTTGATGACAAGTTTAGGACAGGCCGTTGACGGGCCGATTTGACAGAGAATGTTGGGCCTTTAGCTGGGCCGGTCCATTATGGTCTATAGAATCTTGTGGGCCTTTAGCTGGGCCGACCCATTGTGGTCCGCAAAATCTTATGGGCCTTTAGCTGGGCCGACCCATTATGGTCTGCAAAAACGTGTGGGCCTTTAGCTGGGCCGGCCCATTATGGTCCGCTAAATTTTGTGGGCCTTTAGCTGGGCCGGCCCATTATGGTCCGCTAAATCTTATGGGACTTCGGTTGGGCCGACCCATTTAAACTTCATGGGCCACTTTTGGGCCGGTCCACGTGTCAACATATCATAGGCCCATCTCGACCGTTGGATGAGTGACACCTGTGCCAACGCGGAGCTGACGCATGGATCCGTCAGCCAATGAGAATTTTACACGTGGAAAATCGGCATTGGTCGTGGCTGTTAACGGGTTATCGGATCCAAAATCTGACCCGATAGCTTAACGGCGTTCCGTTACGGTGGATGCCACGTGTCGGTCACCCTTGACGAAAGCACTTCTGTGACGCGCTATTTATCGTCATGGAAGTGGACACTTCCGTGATGATAATTTTGGCAATGTCACGGAACACTTCTATGACAGCACAGGTATGACTATCTTGATTCTGTCATAAATTTGTCATGGATGTACATGCATGACAGAAAACGCGACCTACTGTGACAAACACGTATCATCACGGAAGTGTATTTTTTTGTAGTGAGCCCTCCGTGATCGATGCCCCCTCCGGCGGAGCTCCGAAACAGGCCCCAAGATGGGATCTCACAAGTACAGAAGGTTGCGGCGGTGGAATTAGGGTTTTGGCTCCGTATCTGGTAGTTTGGGGGTACGTAGGTATATATAGGAGGAAGGAGTACATCGGTGGAGCAACAGGGGGTCCACGAGGGTGGAGGGCGCGCCTGGGGGG